>NW_021890185.1:0-650 GCF_006229205.1 Suricata suricatta
TGTTTCAGGAGTAGAATTTAATGATTTATCACTTTCATATAACACCCACTGCTCATCCCAACAAATGCCCTCCTTTTTTAAAAAATTTTTTAAATCTTTATTTATTTTTGAGAAAGAGAGAGACAGAGCATAAATGGGGGAGGGGCAGACAGAGAGGGAAACACAGAATCCAAAGCATGCTATGGGCTCTGAGCTGTCAGCAGAGAGCCTGATGCAGGGTTCAAACTCACAAACTGTAGAATCAGGACCTGGGCCGAAGTTGGACACTTGACAGACTGAGCCACCCAGGCACCCCATAACAAGTGCCCCCCTTAATGCTCATCACCCATTTAGCCCATCTCCCCACCCAACACTCTTATAGCAACCCTCATTTTGTTCTCTGTCTTTAAGAGTTTCTTATGGTTTGCCTCCTATCTGTTTTCATCTTATTTTTCCTTCCTTTCCTTTTGGGTCATCTGTTGTGTTTCTTAAATTCCACATATGAGTGAAATCATATGATATCTGTCTTTTTCTGTCTTATTTTGCTTAGCATAATACACTTTAGTTCCATCCACATTGTTGCAAGTGGCAAGATTTCATTCTTTTTGATCACCAAGTAATATTCCATACATATTCGTCTCGTTTTCCGTTGTTTTAGGTGGGGTGAAAAC
>NW_021890186.1:0-650 GCF_006229205.1 Suricata suricatta
GAGAAGTAGTCAATTATTTATGTAAGTTAGGGATAAAGCCAGCAGAATTTCCTGCTGAATTGGATATAAGTGTGAAAGAAGAGTGCAGTGTTTCAAATAGCCCAAAGTTGTAGCTTGAGCAACTGAAAGAAGGAGGTTACCATCAAAAAAGATGGGAAAGGCAACAGATGGAACAGGATTGGTGGAAGATCAAGATTTCATTTCCTTATGTTTATTTATTTATTTATTTATTGAGAGGAGGGAGTAGGCAAGAGAGAGAGAGAGAGAGAGAGAGAGAGAGAGAGAGAGAGAGAGAGAGAATCCCAAGCAGTCTCCATGCTGTCAGTGCAGAGCCCAATGCAGGGCTCCATTTCATGAACTATGAGATCATGACCTGAACCAAAATTGAGTCAGAGGTTTAACTGACTGAGCCACCCAGGCTCCCCAGATCAAGATTTCATTTTTAAACATAATGCATTTGAGATATCTATAAGATATCCAAATGGAAAGATCAAGTAGGCAGTTTGAAATAGCCTAGAGTTCAGAGGTGAGGTCTGGTCTAGATATATATATTTAATAATTTTACATATATTTGTGGAACAAAAGAGCTTATGAAAACCAGGTACTAAGCTCTGGGACACTTGAATCTTGAGTGCTTAATATAAATGGGT
>NW_021890187.1:0-650 GCF_006229205.1 Suricata suricatta
ACTGAGCCACCCAGGTGCCCCTCAGGTTTCTTTAAGTCAATTCCCACTCAAATGTTTTTTTCCCAGCTTCCTAAATTTCATTACTCTTCTCTTTTCTTCTGTTCTGTTTGTCCTTATGGGCTTATGCCTTTGTGAGACACTGATTTTATAAATATTTTTAATTTTTACCCTCCTTATATTCATGCTTCTTGCAATGTAAATTTGCAACTTCTCCAATTAAAAGATGGAGCCAATTTTCCCACCCCTTAAATCTAGACAGGACTTGTGACTTGCTTGAGCCAATGAAATGAAGCAGAAGTGACACGTGTCAAGTCTAAAGGTAGACCTCAGAAGTACTCACACATTTCCAGTTACTTCCTTGGGGTCCCCTCATTTTGCACACGAACAAGCCCAACCTGGCCTGATGGAAGATGGGAGCCTGAGTTGGCCCAGTGGTTCTTATGGAGACCGCAAAGTTGGGAGAGCACAGCCAAGATGAGTAAAGCTGAACTTAACTTGAAGCTGACTAAGGGAGTCTTCTGAGACCATATAAATAAGTCATTTGAGCCCAGGTCACAGTGCTGACCACAGAATCAAGAGCTAAATCAATGGTTGTTGTTTTAAGTCACTACATTTTGTGGTATTTTGTTATATTGCAAAAGCTAATTCAT
>NW_021890188.1:0-650 GCF_006229205.1 Suricata suricatta
GCACATGTACCCCAATGTTCATAGCAACACTGTAACAATAGCCAAAACATGGAAAAAGCCTAAATGTCCATCACCTGATGAGTGGATCAAGAAGATGTGGTATATATACACAATGGAGTACTACATGGCAATGAGAAAGAATGAAATATGGCCATTTGTAGAGAATTCTTGTTAAACTGACCTAGGATTCCTGCTAAAACTAGATTGTACAAGGAAGTATATGGATGGGCCTTGTTGGGGAGAAGGTTCAGGGGAATCTGACTAACGTTTGGGTAAGCAAAGAATGTTTGTCAGGGAAGGAGTGGGATGGGTTGGATCCTCTGTGCAGTGTCCTCCTCTGTGAGCCAAGGTGCCCCTATGTAGGAAATGAAAGAAGTCTGTCGCTGTCCATGATGTGGTTTGTGTTCTGATTTGAGCCAGTGTGTGTTCATCTTCCTTGGCAGCCAAGGATTAAGTGTCTCTTTTCTTCCTCAGAGTCCAGTGTCGGGTGTTTTCTCATCTCTTCAGATCCCAGGGCCGACTGTGGTCCTGACTTCTTCAGAGTCCAGGCTCTAATGTTCTTGGGGCGCTCCTAATATTCTTGGGCCCAGGATGTTAGCCAAGATCATGGATTCCCGCAAGGACAACCAGGAGTCCGAGTCACGTAGGCA
>NW_021890189.1:0-650 GCF_006229205.1 Suricata suricatta
ATCCCCAGCAGTGCCACTGCTGGGTCATAGAGGAGTTCTATTGATAGCAAATTTCAATTATATGATACAGCATTATTAACTATGGTCACCATGTTATACATCAGACCCTCAGACCTTATTCATCTTGTAACAGAGTCTGTGACCCCATGACCAAACCCTCCCTATCTCTCCTACCCTCTTGCCCCTTTCTACTGTCTTCCTATGAGTTTGACAATTTTGTTTTTAAGATTCCCCATACAGATGATGCCGCGCATTACTTGTCTTTCTGTCTGGCTTATTTCACTCGGTATAATGCTTTCCAGGTTCCACCATATTGTCACAAATGACAGAACTTCCTTCTTTTTTAAGGCTGGATGATAAATATTCCATTCTGCATCTTACGTCTTCTTTATCCATTCATCTGTCAATGGATGCCTTGCCCATTGCAAATAATGCTCCTATCAACGTGGGACTGCAGATATCTCCTTGAGGTAATGATTTTGTAGAACATTCTATTTGACTTGGGGACATTGAAGCATCTTCAGAGAGATCAGAAACACACTCTTCAAAGGACTAGAAAAATCACAGGAGGACAAAGAAGAGGAGGAAACCTCCAGTTTCTCCAGGGACCAACCTTTTGACCTGGCTTTCCAACAGCCTGCCTCACTCCC
>NW_021890190.1:0-1421 GCF_006229205.1 Suricata suricatta
TAAGTCCTTAATTTGATATCTTGATAGTTTAAATTTATGACCACAGATAGGGACATATTTCTAGATAATTTTCTAAAAGGAATCAGTTTCCTGTACAGTCCTATTGGACCTTTTAGACTATATCTTACTCATGGTGAAAGATAAATATTTCTGACTTGGACCCTTCTACTTAACTGACCATTCCTTTTTTTTTTAAAAAGAACTTGAGATCTCACTACTACAAAGTATTACAGTAATTTTTAAAGGTTTTGTGTAGTCTCAGACCACTCATATATTCCTGCCATATCTATTAGATCAAGTTGCACTAAGGAAGTTCTTCTATCTACCTCATTATTTTTTTACTTTTCTTTTTTTAAAGTCTTTTAAAGTCACTTGCTTTAATAAGCCCTACATAATATGCAGTAAGTGCATTTACCCAATTTTTCTTCAGTCTTACTTTAGGAGAAAAGTTTTGGCAAATGACAGTATAGTTAATTCAAGAAAATTAGGATTAAAGAATGACAACAAAATGTCTATGACTATAAATGTGAGGCTAATCAGTTTACAGCAAGAACATTCTTGGTCCAGAAAAGCAACAGCTCTCTTTTATTTTGTGATAATTCTTAAGACCCCAGAAAATTATGGATATCGATATTAAACTTAAGTAAACATATTTAAAGACAATGAAATGCCTTTCAATATACCTTTTGTCATTGTATTATTAAAATAGTTAATACTGTGTGAATATTTAGTGAATAAGCATTTAAAGTATTAAACGAGTTATTAAAGTTTGTGTCTCTGGAACAAAATCCACCCTTCTCCATGGTCTTATGGTAGGATTAGAATTCTCCAAACTATATTTCTTCATGGCAATTTCTTTTCTTTTCTTTTCTCTTTTCTTTTCTCTTCCTTTAATGTTTATTCATTCTTGAGAGACAGAGAGAGACAGCATGAGCAGGAGAGGGACAGAGAAAGAGGGAGACACAGAATCCAAAGCAGGCTCCAGGCTCTGAGCTGTCAGCACAGAACCCAATGCAGGGCTCAAACTCACGAACCCTGAGTTCATGGTCTGAGCCAAAGTTGGACACTTAACTGACTGAACCACTCACGTGCTCCTAACCACCTGATTTTCTATTAGGCTTGTCTATAGCAGGTGCTATAAGGAAACTGGCAAACAGAATATGGAAGAAGGAACTTGCTCCTTTTTCTTTTACTGCTGTTCCTGACAGCATTGTCCCAGTGTGAACTCATCCTACCAATAGCCATTGGTTCTGTTTTCCAGCTTGTTCTCAACTTCCAGAATTAGGTTCATGGCACTTTCACTTCAATAGCAACAGCAGCTGAGGAGAATCTTCCTCAGAGTTGCATGCCTCAGCTTGTAGGCACCTCTTTCCAAGCTTCTGGGGTCTGACAGTGGCAGCCAATTCTCTTTGTTTCTCCAG
>NW_021890191.1:0-650 GCF_006229205.1 Suricata suricatta
AAAAAAATATTTGTTTTGGGGGAGAGGGAAAGAGAATGCCAAGCAGGTTCTGTGCTGTTAGGTGAGAGCCTGATGCAGGACTTGATCCCATGAACTGTTAGATGAACCTGAACCGGAACTAAGAGTTGGACGCTAAGCAACTGAAGGACTTGAGCACCCCTACAATCAGTTTTCAATCAGCTGTTTATTTTGTATTTTAGAGTATGCAAGTAGGGGAAAGGGATAGAGGGAGGGAGGGGTGGGAGAGAGAGAGAATGAATGAATGAATGAATCTTACAGCAGTTGGCACATTCAGCATGGAGCCAGACATGGGGTTTGATCCCACGACCTGAGATCATGACCTGAGGTGAAGTCAAGAATTGGATGCTCAACTGACTGAGCCATTCAGGTGTCAGTTTTTAGAACATTTCATTATCCTTAAATTTTGTGTTGCTTACCATAGCCTTTGCCATTTCTGCAACAAGGGCTATTAGAATTTTGATAGTTTGCATCGAATCTGTACCTACCCATGAATGTAGCATAGCTTAACATTTATTTGGTCAACATTAGTTTCTTTGACAGTATTTTGTAAATTTCAGTGTAAAAGTCTTTTCCTTAGTATATTTTTTCTGGGTATTTTATTCTTTTTGATGCTCTTGTAAATAGAATAC
>NW_021890192.1:0-650 GCF_006229205.1 Suricata suricatta
TATGATTGAATAAATTTGATTGGCTGTCTATGTATACACCCACACACATTTTCTTTACCTTACCTCCATTGGTAGACACTTGTTAGTTTCCTTAATGATGTCTTTGATGTGCAAAAGTCCTCAATTTTGATGAATCCAATGTATCATTTTTTCTTTATAGGAATATGCTTATGGTGTCATATCTAAGACTTCTTTCCCCACCCAAGGCTATGAATATTTCCTCTTATGTTTCTTCCAGAAAATTTTCTTCCCAAAGTTTCAGTTTTAGCTTTTGCATTCAGGTCTGAGGTCCATTTTGAGATAATTTTTGTGTATGGTGTGAGGAGTAAGGAACTGAAGTCACCTCGTGCACACATGTATGTCCTAGATAATAATTAAGTCAAACTGTGTAAGAGTCTGCATGACAAATGTCCATTCCTCCTATGGAACCGGTCTTGGATATTTAAGTTTCTTGTGATGCTTACCGTGTTCTCTGTTCTCCACTCTGACAGAACTTGTTCTTTCCTTGTCTCTTTGTTCTTTTGTCTGGTGTTGCAGGTAGAACCCTCTACTGTCATAATCTGTTTATGTCCGTCTCTCTCATCAGAATATGAGCTTCTTTATCTCTTTATCCTCTGTGCTCGAAACATAGTAGAACCTAAAATATTTTT
>NW_021890193.1:0-650 GCF_006229205.1 Suricata suricatta
GCAGACCACGTCCCTCCGGTCCAGGTGCCCTCCGGTCCGGTGTCAGCTCCTGCTCGCCGGGGGAGAGCACTGCCAGGCCAGCTCGAGGCCTGGAGCATACCAGCAAACACAGTGGGACCGAGCGCCCCACAGCAGGGAATCTGGGGTGCCTGCCATCCAGGAGCCGGTGCTGATTCAATGAGCCTCAGTTCCTGCCCACAGCCCTGTGAGGCCGCTCGTGGATCCCTCCCGGCATCCTGAACCGGCTCCTGATCCAGCCCGCACACACCGACCACCAGCGCGCTCAAGGGGAACCGATCCGAAAGGCCACAAAGTTTTGCTCCCGGGAGGAGATTCGGGAAAGCAGGGATTTGAACACACAGACGGAGGTGTCCTGGCCCCAGCTTTGCCGTGGAGCGAGCTGTGTGGCTGGGCGCCGGTGACAGCACTGCTTTCACCGCTCAGCTGGCCTGTCTACAGAAATGACACTCAGAGGACACTCTTGTCCTCTTCCTTGTGACATTCCGGATTCTGGAACTTGCCACGAAATGTGAAACAGGTAGCTTTTGCTCAGAGAAGCTGCTCTTTTTTTACAAACGGAGAAGATGTGTTTTCCCTGGGGAAGCAGGAAACCGTGGAAACGCCTGAGCACGGCTGAGACCTCGCTACAG
>NW_021890194.1:0-650 GCF_006229205.1 Suricata suricatta
ACACACACAGAAAATCCAAACAGTAAAGAAAGAAACAAAATGAAAAGTTAAAGCCTCCAACCCTTCTCACTCCTTACCCCATTGTACTTTTACCCCAAAGATAACCCCTAAGACAATTTCTTTACACTGTTTTTACTTAAAAGTCCTGCATATGCAATGTACTTATATAAAAACAGCACAGCCATTCCTTTTTTATTTACACAAAGGAGCCCACAAATTGCTCTGCATCTTGCTTTTCTTATTAACACGCCCTGGAGATCTTTCCATAGCAGCAGTTTCAGATACACCATCCACTGCAGGTCCCTGCTGCCCCACTCACACGGTGTTCGCAACACTCCATGAATAAAAAGTTACAACAGAACAGCCAGAGTACATGGCAAGTGTGTAGAGAACCTGGCAACAACTTATACACCTGAGAAGGATGACCGGAGGATAGGATAATCCAGAATTCCTCTTCCTTTCAGTGCTTCCTCACCCATCAATAAGCCAAAGGTAAAGAATAATGGTAGAGTGAGCATATATCAAAGAGCAAAATTTTAGAAATGGTATTACATTTGTACAGCACTTCCACTATTTTGGTAAGAATAAAATACAAATGCCTGTCCACAATGTGAAATACAAATTGTGTAATTTCAATAGTTACACACACA
>NW_021890195.1:0-650 GCF_006229205.1 Suricata suricatta
AAAAAAAAAAAGAAAAAAGAAAACCTGATATTTGTTAATTCATGTTAATCCAGAGCTTTTAATTCTAGCTAAATGATGAAACACTCAATATATATTTAACATTAGTTTGAGATATTTTAAAACATTAAACACACTGTGTGATTATTTTTAACGTCTAACAAATGCATCATAGATAAAGTATCAATTTAAAATAAAAAGACTAAAGCAAGAGTCAGCAAACTTTTCCCATAAATGACAAGATTGCAAGCATTTTCCACTTTGGATACCATATGGTGTCTACCTTAACTATGCAGCTGAGCCATTGTAATCTGCTATTGCAGTGTGAAAATAAACAAATGGTTATGGCTGTTGTCCAATAACACTTTATTTACAAAACAGGTAGCCAGCTTTGGGATTTGACCCTGTGGATGTAGTTTATAATCAATTGGAATTAAAAACCAAAAACGAAATGCCTCTCCTATCTGAGGTAAAATGTTCACTTTAATGGCAAGAACTGCCATATTTCTCTGTTACCTTCTTTATATACCTTTACGTATATACTGTTATAAACATATTATAGATAATAAATCCACTCTTTTCTTTGCCTTCGCTTTTGTTTTGCTGAAACGTGCTGAAAGGTCAAACATCTGTGGGCTGATAAATGTTCACTA
>NW_021890196.1:0-650 GCF_006229205.1 Suricata suricatta
CTTTCGTACCTTGCTTTGACATGTCTGTGCAACTTCTGTTCTGGATCTCTCTCTGCAACGGGAGCCAGAGGCCAGGTGGAACTGGCTATCGCATAAAGCTTATCTGGGGAGGAATGGGAATTTCACCTAATCTAATTATCTGTAGTCATTATTTTATTAGACAATGCCCATTAAAGCAGAAACATTTATTAAAATAGAATAGAGTGGACCACTGAAAATGAAGTCTGCCTTTCACTGGGGGAGGTGTGTGTGCTTTAATTACCCATCCTCCTGAGGCCCTTCATTGTGGCCTGGTCTAAGCCGGCAGTGGGTGGGCAAATCACAGCCCGCCTCCTGTTTTGTAAATAAAGCTTTATTGGGACGTTCGTTTTAAACATTGTCTTGGGCTGCTTCTCATGCTACCGTGGCAGAGCTGAGAAGTTGCGTCAGAAACCTTCGGGCCCACACAACCTAAAACCTTTACTCCCTGACCTGTACAAAACAACTTTGTTGGCCTCTGTTGTAGACATTCATGGATATCAGCGGGTGGTGGTGCCCTGAGCTCTGCCCCCCAGGGCCGTAGAACAGGTGCCACCACTCTGAAGACAGCTCCGTTAGGGACTACGGTGCATATGAAGGTGAATGTGAACGCGTCCACGTGTGTGGGTGTG
>NW_021890197.1:0-650 GCF_006229205.1 Suricata suricatta
GCCCCTCTTTGTGGAATTCATTAAGAAAAGATAAATGATCAAAAAGTAACTTTACTAGATTCATCCCTTTGGTTGAAACTGTAGAGGGTTTGATAAAAGCCAATAGAAGAAACAGTAGCTCTCAGAAATGTAATCTTGAAACTGTGCATAAATAACTAAGTTGGAGTCTCAAGAAAAGGAATACTTCATGTGGTCTTAGCGTTATTTAAAAAAAATTAAGAGGCTTTAGTTTTAGAGCATTTTAGGTTTACAGGAAAACCGAGAGGAAAGTACAGAGAGTTCCCACATACTCTCTCCCCTCCCCACCATCAACATCCCGCATCAGTGTGGTGTATTTGTTCATGAATCTTCACTGATATATCATCATCACCCAAAGTCCTTAGTTTACATTATGGCTTCTGCTGACAGTATACATTCTATAGGTTTTGATAAATGTATAATGACATGTATCCACAATTATAAGATCACACAGAATAGTTTTCCTGTCCTAAAAATCCCAGTGTTATGTTTTAAAACAAGGAGGAGCTTAGTTAAAATAAACCATTTCTGATTATGGCTGTCAGTTTTAGTGGGGAAAATTTTAATCTTTGTTGAATTTATTTTACATTTTGGTTCCAAATGCTCCAATCTCAGCTTTGCGCAGGGGCAGT
>NW_021890198.1:0-650 GCF_006229205.1 Suricata suricatta
CGGGTCGCTCTCCGTTCCTCCCGCCGCTCCGGGCGCCTCTGACGACAGCGCTGCCTGCGGCGCAAACGTATACGTCACAGAGGCGCCAGGCCTGGGCATCTACTTCAGTAAAAAATCTCTCCCTTTCCGTAAGGTGTCAGGATGGCCGAGTGGTCTAAGGCGCCAGACTCAAGCTCCGCTTCCCCGCGTTGGGGATTCTGGTCTCCGAATGGAGGCGTGGGTTCGAATCCCACTTCTGACACATCGTTTTTTTCCCTCCTGTAATGTTTTACGCAATGACATCGACCTGAGAAATATGTATCGAACACTTAAAGACCTAAGTGTTAAAAACTGACTTGAAAATTCTATCACAGGGAACGTTGAAACGCCGAAAACAGCAAAGGCGAAAGTATCGCGATACTTTTTGAATCCCGAGCTATTTGGGAGCGGAGATTCCCCAGACGTTGAAGCGGCTGAGGCATCGCGAGAGATCTGGAAACCGCGAGACTTGGGTCGCCTATCGGCCTGAGCTGCGGCGCGGAGGGAGGAGAGGGGCGGTGGTGTCTGTCCGCCCGCCTGTCCGGCCGGGTGCCCGTCCGTCCTGGACCCGGCCGTGCCCGGCGCGCGGGGCCCGCGGCACTGCGGCCCACGCAGTGGTACGTGGGGGCTCC
>NW_021890199.1:0-650 GCF_006229205.1 Suricata suricatta
GATGTGACTGAGCAGGAGACAAGCCTGGACAAAGAGGACTCGGATGGTGGTGGCCAGGAAGTCCCTCCGTGCGAGGCCCGGCATGCCGCAGGGCACTTTCCAGGCACACATTCACTCAGCCAGCTTGGAGACTCGAGGCTGGCATGGTCGCAACTCCATTTTCTGTAAGGCGAGGCCAGCCCAGGGAGGGCATGTTGTCTGTGCCAGTACCGGAGCCAGGGCTGGCAGGACTGGGATACACGTCCAGACCCGCACTGGTCTGGAACCAGGACGGAGGCAGGGGAGGCAGGGTGTGGGGACCCCAGGGCGCGGGGAGGGACAAGGTGTCAGCTCCAGGGAGGGATGCCGCTGTGTGGCAGCTGGTGGGCAGGGCCTCTGGCAGGGGTGTGGCTCTGCGGCACGCCTCCTGGGCAGCTGGGGCCAGTCTCCCAAGGAAGAGGCTGTGGGCACACAGAGCCCCCGCCCCCAGCTGCCACAGCCCTCACGAAGGGAGGGAGAGAAACCCGATGCCAGGCATCAGGTGACAGGCAGAGAGACACCTGTCCCTGGTCCCTCACTCTTGTCTGCAGTACTTGCCAAGGCACCCACGAGTGCAAGAAGAGGCTGGGCGCCGGGGGGCGGCAATGACTCAGGCCACCCCTGCCAGCCTG
>NW_021890200.1:0-650 GCF_006229205.1 Suricata suricatta
TGTTTCAGGAGTAGAATTTAATGATTTATCACTTTCATATAACACCCACTGCTCATCCCAACAAATGCCCTCCTTTTTTAAAAAATTTTTTAAATCTTTATTTATTTTTGAGAAAGAGAGAGACAGAGCATAAATGGGGGAGGGGCAGACAGAGAAGGAAACACAGAATCCAAAGCATGCTATGGGCTCTGAGCTGTCAGCAGAGAGCCTGATGCAGGGTTCAAACTCACAAACTGTAGAATCAGGACCTGGGCCGAAGTTGGACACTTGACAGACTGAGCCACCCAGGCACCCCATAACAAGTGCCCCCCTTAATGCTCATCACCCATTTAGCCCATCTCCCCACCCAACACTCTTATAGCAACCCTCATTTTGTTCTCTGTCTTTAAGAGTTTCTTATGGTTTGCCTCCTATCTGTTTTCATCTTATTTTTCCTTCCTTTCCTTTTGGGTCATCTGTTGTGTTTCTTAAATTCCACATATGAGTGAAATCATATGACATCTGTCTTTTTCTGTCTTATTTTGCTTAGCATAATACACTTTAGTTCCATCCACATTGTTGCAAGTGGCAAGATTTCATTCTTTTTGATCACCAAGTAATATTCCATACATATTCGTCTCGTTTTCCGTTGTTTTAGGTGGGGTGAAAAC
>NW_021890201.1:0-1421 GCF_006229205.1 Suricata suricatta
AATCTTTTTCTCAAAATTCCATTTGAGTATGGTGCTAAAGATTGGTGGAAAACATACAGTTCTGTAATTTCTTAACACTTAAGTTTTCACCATTTTGAAACTATCTGCATATTTAATCATTCATTCATTCAACTCATTTATTCGTTCAGTCGACAACTTTATTGAGCAATTAAGATACACCAAGCATCATGCAAAGCCCTGAGGGGTATAAGAAATAAACAAGGCCTTTTCATGGACTTTAATAAGTCCTGTAGTTTTTTTTTTCTTTGAAGCACTTGGGTATGATTGAATTGCATTAATTAAATCTGCAATTGTTTCTTTGACATATGTCTCCCCCAACTGGACTCTGGTTTGAAAAGGCAAGCACTGCGCCTGCCAGGTGCTCCCATGCCCATTGCAATGCGGGGTTCTCAGTATTCTTTCGTAAATATCTGTTGAATCATCAACGTTCCCGGTAGTCAGAAATGGAGTAGCGAGCATGTAAATATAAACAGGCCACAAAGGATTGTACGTGCCTCCTAGAAATCTGCAAAGGGGCCCCGGGGGCGAAGAGGACAAGGTAAGCCAGTGCCACCACTGGTCTCAGAAAGCTTCAGGAGATGCCATCCACCTGAGCTGGATCTCACAAGTTGAGTAGTGACTCACTAGGCAGAGGGGACCTCCAGGCAGCAGGAGGGGCTCACGGGGAAGGGCAGAGCTGCAGGATTTTGTGGCTTAGGGCACAAGAGGCAAAGGGCAGGAATGTGGGAAATGAAGCCGCTGTCTCTCTCTGCTCCTGCATTTCCTTATAGTAACTTAAAAAATTTCATCTGGTCTGCAGGAGGAAAGGTATTTATAGTACGATATAGCCCTTCCTCTTCTCTAACCTCTCTTGGGCTTCACTTCCTTCCTAATAAAATCAACTCTTTCCAGTTTGAAAAGCACTCTCTTTATTGAAGAAGAAACAGGCTGTCTCTTACTGTCTTGCAGTCATCTCTCAACATGGCAGAGGCCGCCCCAGCCGGAGGCTTTTGTTCTGTTCCCTTTTGCTTTCTTTGACCCGCTTTCTTCTTCTTTCTCCAAACCTGGCTTGAAAATCCCTGTGCCGGTACATTTCTTCGGCAAGCCCAGTCATGTGATCCAATCCTCTGGTTTGTCCCTCCTCTTATCTCAGCCAGCATTTCTGCTGCTGTAGTGGCCGTCTCCATGCTTCCAGGACCTTATGGAAAGTTCTGGCTCACCCTTCAAGGGCTCCTCATGGCTTCTGGCAGAGCCCCAGAGCTCTCCACCCTCACACTTGCCACATCCCGCATCCTGCATATGTGTGCACGCACGTCCCTGCAAAGACTTGGGCTTCTTTCCAGATTCCACAGTTTCCTTTTTGCAATTTCCTTTTTCCGAAAAACTCTCCTTCTCTTTCCTCAAGTTTTCTCTTGATTGCC
>NW_021890202.1:0-650 GCF_006229205.1 Suricata suricatta
TCTGACTTTTATACTCCTCACTCCAGAAAAGTGTTATATTGGTGAGTTGATTGATGACAGATGGTGAGGATACTTAAAAACCCTACATATAGGATTAATCTTTTTTGCTTGTTTGTTTAAATTTATGCATCTTTTAATATCATATGTATCTGCTTGATTTTTTAATTATTTTTCATCAATAAAATATTGTCATTCGGGAGATAAATACATGGCAGCCTTACTTTTTAAGTTTGTGTGTGTGTGTGTTGTTTTTTTTTTTTTTTTGAGAGAGAGAGAGCAGAAGAGGGGCAGAGAGAGAGGGACCCAGAAAATCCTAAGCAGGCTCCACACTGCCAGCACAGAGCCTGATGGGGCGCTCAAACTCCCAAACCATGAGATCATGACATGAGCCAAAATCAAGAGTCAGACACTGAACCAACTGAGCTACCCAGGCACCCCAAGCCTTATTTGCTAAAGAAAATCCAGGAGTTAGACTCCTGGAGATGAAATATTACCTTCTTTGTCAAAAAGGCTACATTGGAGAAGATTATTTGCTAATATCCGCTTGAGAATTAGGTGTTCCCTTCCAAAGCAACACAGGAGAAAAGCAGAGTATCCAATGCTCTCCACAGGTAGGCACATGATCAGAGGTGAAGATGGCCAGTGTGCCC
>NW_021890203.1:0-650 GCF_006229205.1 Suricata suricatta
AAATAAATTTTAAAATAAATGCTTAATCCAAAATTATTCCCCATACTTTTTTTTTTAATGTTTTTTATTTTATTTTTGAGAGACAGAGAAAGACAGTGCAAGCAGGAGAGTCAGAGAGAGATGGAGATAGGGAATCTGAAGCAGGCTCCAGGCTCTAAGCTAGCTGTCAGCATACAGCCCGACGCGGGGCTCGAACCCACAAACCATGAGATCATGACCTGAGCTGAAGCCGGATGCTTAACCGACTGAGCCACCCAGGCGCCGTATTCCCATACTTCTTAAATATTCAGAAAAAACAACTTCAAAGCCTAGAGAAGTATCTCTATAGCTCCTTATAAACTAAAACACAACAAAAACACTGTTTAGACTTAACCTCAAAATTAAATAGTAATACATAATACAACCAAATACTAAATAAATAACAACTGCTGCTTAAAATTTTAAAGCATTTCAGGTCTTCACCGGAATTATTTTAAAAGCTCTAAAACTGCTATGTGCTACACACACACATGCATATTCATTTATACAGGTTTCATTTAATGAAAAAGTATCCTTGAATTGGTAAACTGCTCTTTAGAATGATCCTTGATTTTGCTAAGTCTTAAACATCTATTATGTATTCTTGCAACATACCAGTTTTTAACAACACC
>NW_021890204.1:0-650 GCF_006229205.1 Suricata suricatta
TATAAATGCCATATGATAGTAGAGTGGGGGCAGAAGATGGTTTCAGCACCCAGGGAGCCTGCTCTCAGGCTTCTGAATTTTAAAACTGTAATAGTTGAGGGGTGCCTGAGTGGCTCAGTTGGTTAAGTGTCCAACTTCATCTCATGATCTCATGGTTCATGGGTCCAGCTCTATGCTGACAGCTCTGAGCCTGGAGCCTGCTTCAGATTCTACATCTCCCTCTCTCTGCTCCTCCCCCACTAGCACTCTGTCCCTTAAAAATAAATAAAAATGTTAAAAAAATTAAAAAATAACAGTTGATTACTAAATTTAAATATTTCACTGAAATAATTCATTGAAAGTTGTGCTCCTTTATTTTTAAAACATTTTATTTCATCTGAATTTCATATGGTACAAAAATATTACACGACTAAACATGTTCAAACAGAAACTTGTTTCAGTTCTTTGGGCCACCTTGAAGGCAAATAAATAAGAAACAAATAATATGTATAGCATACATAGAAAATTTTTTTTCACAAGAATAAAATATTTGGACATTTTATACTTAGTGTAGCTTAGCAATCCACTTTATGTTAATAAATTTAGTTAACTTAGGAGGTACAGCACATATATAAAAGAATTCAATAGAGGGCAGATATTTTAACTCTTAA
>NW_021890205.1:0-650 GCF_006229205.1 Suricata suricatta
AAAAATGTGGAGGTTAAAAACCACCCTACTAAAGAATGATGGACTAATCAGGCAATTAGAGAAGAAATTTTTTTAAATATGGAAACAAATGAAAATGAAAATACAACAATCCAAAATCGCTGGGACGCAGCAAAGGCAGTCCTAAGAGGAAAGTATATTGCAATCCATGCCTATTTCAACAAACTAGAGAAAGTGAAAATTCAAAATCTAACAGAGCACCTACTGGAACTAGAAGGGGAGCAGCAAGAGCACCCCAAACCTAGCCAAAGAAAAGAAATAATAAAGATCAGGGCAGAAATAAACTATATAGAACCCAAAAAAACAGTCGAGCAGATCAATGAAACCAAGAGTTCGTTCTTCAAAAAAATAAACAAAATTGATAAACCTCTAGCCAGACTCCTCAGAAAGAAAAGAGCACCCAGATAGACAAAAAGGATCTATTACAACCAATCCCTTAGAAATACAAGCAATCGTGTTTGCCTCTTTAATACATTCCATCAAGGACAGAAATTATATGCTGTTTTTTTTTCCCCTAGGGAGTGTGTCTTAGGTTTTTCCCTTATTATTTTCTTTACTTTTTTTTTCTTTTTTCCCTCTTCTTTTTTTGGTGGTGTGAGTGGTTATGTTTAAATGAAGTTGCTTTTACAGCA
>NW_021890206.1:0-650 GCF_006229205.1 Suricata suricatta
TTTGGCCAAATAAAATTGGGGTTGGGATTCGTATTAGTCATTCAATAGTAGACGTCAGATAGGAGGTTAGCTACAGAAGCCTGGCATTTGGTAGGAGAAATCTGAACTTGAAAATACAAATTAGGCAATACTTGGTTGACACAGCTTAAGTAACTCGGGGAGCGAGGGATTGTAGAGAGGAAAGAGAGCTGAAGATTGTGTTGAAGACCCTTCTTTTTCCACACCCAAAAAAGGAAAAGATGACAGAGAAAATATAATTGCAAAGAGTTTAGTCATGCACCTTAATGTTAGAGGGCTCTTTTATAGCTACATACAATGGGTAGTTATTGTAAGTCCCTCATTTCCAGAAGAATCACTACTAATGAAGCTAACACCTTATTTATCTGTTTGAAAATCATCAGCTGCTAGTCTCAGCTGCTCTGAATCTGGACAAAACCAATTCAGGAAATGGCAGAGCTGAATTCCTTTAAAGGGCACTGTGCCTTTACATAATGCCCTTCAAGAACTTCCAAAGGCTCTGTGCAGCCACCTGGTATTTGAGAAACCGGTAGGACTACTCCACAGAGTATTTTAATTCTGATGAGGGTTCTTCAAGGAACCCACGGGCGTAGGTTTCCATCATTCAGCCTACTTGGTAGGCTTCCACCCTT
>NW_021890207.1:0-650 GCF_006229205.1 Suricata suricatta
TAATAATGTTGAAATTTCCATGTGAATAATTCAGGTAAATTATTTCTTAAAGTGCAGGATAAAGGGATCAGGAGAATTACCAGTCAACAGTGTTACCTGGGGTGTAGGTGGGATAGGCGAGGGGGTGAGGGCAAGGGGAGAGAGGGAGGGTAGGGTAGGCCTGCTGATCGGACAGCATCGTGGCCAGGAAGGCTCTCCCTGGGCTGGACAAGGGGCATTGGCACAGATGCCACCAAACCTGCTCCTCCCCACACCGCCGCACTGACCCCCCCAGCTGCCCAGTCCTGGAGCCTGACGGCCTCTGTTTCACTCTTGAGCCCCGTGTCCACTTGCAACAGCTTCCTTCATGTCCCTGTTGGCATTTGGGCCCCTAAGGTGTGTCCCCAGCAGCCCAAGGGACCTTCCTGAGCACAAGTCTGATCACGTGCCCTTGCGAGCCCTCCACAACAGGGGACCCCACAAGGCCCTCGGAGCCTGGCAGGATTTGGCTCCACACAGGCCCTTCCTGCTTCTGCACCCTCACGCTCACAGGTACCCCCACCATTCAGGGCAGGAAGGGACCTCACTGGACAGAACCCCAGCCTCACCTGCCTGCGCCCCTCACTGGGGCCCTCCATGCTGAGGCTCCAGCCATGACCCCCTGCGGCCCC
>NW_021890208.1:0-650 GCF_006229205.1 Suricata suricatta
GCTCACGGAGGGAAGACAAGAGTATCACCTGGAAGATTGCTGAGAAACGCAGAATGTGGTCTGGACCCCAGACCTACCGGGTCAGACCCACAGTTCAGTCACACACCCAGGCGATCCACAGCCTGTTAACGCTCAGGACACACTGCTCGAGGCACTGCTGGCAGTGGCCATCCTGCCCCTGGCCGGTCAGGCCTCTGTCCCTCTGGCTTCTCAGCTCCACCCCCAAGAGCATCTGCATGCAGTGACCCTTCTGTGGGGACCTTTGCTACAAGTGCACAGCCCTGGTGTTCCTGAGCATTCTCAGTGTCACCCGCAGTGTGGATGGACAGAAGGTCCACACCAGCAATGTTCCTCTCCCAGGTTGAAGCCATGAGCCTGCAGTTGAGGTGTGGATAGCCGGAGGGGAGGGTCCCTGCCTCTCTGGGGACTCCTGACGTGCCTCAGCCTACAGTTGTGTCCCCTCAATCTCTCTGTCTGCCTTCACACAGCCATTTCTCTGTGTGTCTGTGTCTTTTCTTCATAGAGAGACATGAGTCATTGAATTAGGACCCTATCTAGTCCACTATGACCTCATTTTAACCTAACTAATTCCACCTGCAATGACCCTATTTCCAAATAAGGTCACATTTCCAGTTCTGGGCCATGGATTT
>NW_021890209.1:0-650 GCF_006229205.1 Suricata suricatta
GCTCTGTGCTGACAGCACACAGCCTGCTTCAGATCCTCTGTACCCGCTCTCTCTGTCCCTTCCCCACTGATGGTCTCTTTCTCAAAAATAAAAATAAACATTAAAAAATATATTTAAAAAACCCCATCAGGATGTTCTATGTCCTCCTCCACAGAAGTGGGGTCCAGATCTGCTCAGACAAATGAAAAATAAAAAATTCCAAGTAAACACTCACATAGTACCTAATAGCAGTCATCAGAGCTAATATTTCTTTTTTCCTGGTGACATGCTAGGCTCTGTTCTCAGCGTTAACTCCTGTGGCTCACAACAACCCTGTCTGGCTGACATTATCATCCCCTGGTTGACAGATGGGGAAACTGAGGTGCGCAGCGGCACCGTGACTCGCCAAGGTCAAAGATGTGTCAGAGGCAGGGTTTGAACCACACAGTGTGATCCAAACCCTCATTACTGCCCCCCCCCCATACCCACAAAAGTAAAGAGGATTATAGTATAAAAATCAACGGGTAGCACTGCACAGCGGGCCAAAGGGGAGGACTGCCATGTTCTTCTCAGCATCGGTAAACCACAGGCTGGCCCCATTCCTGCGTTGGCTGCAATCATGTGTCTTTTGGGAAAGATGCAACTTCCTCTGTGTCTCCTCCCCTCTCCCC
>NW_021890210.1:0-650 GCF_006229205.1 Suricata suricatta
GGTCACAGCTCACTGCTGGGGCGCATGCCACTCGGTCCGCCCTCATCGGCCTTCGTCGCACCTGCTCACCCCATGTCACCCTGGCCGAGACCCACTCGGCCCACCGAGATGTCCTCCGCCCCTAGGAAAGGGCGGTCAGTCCCTCCTCCACACTCTGTGGCTACCCGGGTGTCCTGTTTTCTCAGGACATTAGGAGGCGGGGTGCTTGAGGAGGAAACGGGGTGCTTGAGAAGGACTGCTCCCTAGGAGTCTGGCTGTGGGCGTGACAGCTAACCTCTCCAGGCCTTAATTTCCTTATGACACAAGTGGTAGGTTAGAAATACTCAAAGATTATGTCCCTTGTTCGTTCCTGGCATGTCCCACGTGCCAGTGTGCGTGCTCTGTCCACACAGGTGTGTATACGTACATATAATATATGCAGATATACATACTCTCAGAGATATAGAGAGGTACGACACATGTACGCAATACGTATTTGTGGAGTGAATAAAAAATTAGGATATTCTGAATGAAGAAGGCTTCTCACTTGACTTGACCTCATTAATCCCGTTGAACATTTGTACTCTGATCACAGGGTGGAGCAAAGGTACAGAAGTGACAGAACTGTAATCCCCTCTCACTTCCAGTCCAGCATTCACCAGCTCTGTGCC
>NW_021890211.1:0-650 GCF_006229205.1 Suricata suricatta
GGACCTTGGGCTTGGGCAGGTGTGATTGCAGATCCCGGGCTTCTCTGCTGCCTGGGAGACAAAGGTGCTGTAGGGGTGAGCTGCTGATTCCTGGCTGGGGCAGGGCCCATGACGGTCCTGGTCCCAGTGTCCTAGAAGGAGGAGCTCTGGCCTCTTCCAGCTGTGTGACCTGGGCCAATCTCCTAACCTCTCTGAACTCCAATTTCTTCATCCGAAAATGCAGCTAATAAGAGGGCCCCCTCACGGGACATGGTCAAGGTTACATGAAATTGTCAAGTTGAAGAGATGGCACGGTTGCTGGCGTCCAGGAAGCACTCAGGGAAAGGGAGCTGGTGTTATTATTGAACCCTCACCATTCCCTTAAAAGCCAGCTTTGACTACCCTCATCTGATAGGTGGGGGAAACCAAGGCTCAGAGAGGCAGTGTGACTCCGTCAAGATCACACAGCAGGATTTGACCCAGATTTGGCTCTGGTCAGCCTCTTACACTGCCTCCTACAAAGGCAGATCCCTCAGAAAACACTTAGTATACTAATTATAATAGTAGCTAATGTTTACTGAGTGCTCACTATGTGCTGAGCATTATTCTAAGCTCTTTTTTTCTTAATTCATTCATTTAATAAATATTTGTTGAGCACTTACTATTGAGCA
>NW_021890212.1:0-3409 GCF_006229205.1 Suricata suricatta
AGGTCTTTTGTTTGCTTTATGGGAAATTATTTGAGTCCTAATTTAGTATCTCTACTTATTATAAATCTATTAAGATTTTCTATTTCTTCTTGAGTCACATTTGATGGTTTTTGTCTTTTTAGGAATTTGTCCATAGCATCGAGGTTACCTAACAGTTGTTAGTATTTCATTATATTTCCTTTTATTATAGTTATTTTTCATATATTTATTATTTATTATCAATTTATTAAAGTTTACTGATACCCTGTATTTTCTTCCTGATTTTTGAGTCTTTTTTGTTATCTTATTCAATGCAACTTAATATTTTCCAACTTTGTTGATATTTGCAAATAACCAAACTTTGATTTCATTGATTTTCTCTAATATTTTTGTGTTCTTTACTTCATTTATTGCCTCTGATACTTTTTATTTCCTTTCTTTGCTTGCTTTGGGTTTAGAGAGTTTTTTTTAACAGTTTCATTTTTCTTTCATTATAAGTTTATTGACATATTATCGAAATATAGTACTGTTACGTTTAAGATGTACAGACTAGTGACTTCACAATATGTTTAGTTAACAGCTGATATCTCACATCGATACAAAAAAAGAGGAAAAATGTGTTTTCTTTGTGATGAGAATTCTTAGGATTTCCTCTCTTGTCAACTTTCAAATATACAAGACAGCAGTGTTAACTAACCTCATCCTGTTCTGCATTACATCCTAGTGCTTACCTGCATTAACACTAGATGCTTTTACATTTTGACCACCTTCATTAAACACTCCAACCATGAATATGTCTGACCTATTTCACTTAGCATAAATGTTGTTAGGCTCCATCCATGTTGTTTTAAATGGCATGATTTCCTTCTGGTTTATGGCTGAATTATATTCCATTGTATAGTGTGTAACATTTACACAGAGGTGTTCTTTTTTGCATTTTTTAAATTGAACTACAGTTAACAAAAAAATCTACAACTTAGTTTTATTTTTTGCTTGGCAATAGACATTTGGTCTTCTACCATTTCATAGATGAAAATCTATTTGAAAAAAATATTTACAGCAAAATATATACATATCTAAATCTTCATATATAGTGGGATTATATGATCAATGTTTAATTTTGATTTTTTCCTTAGTCTCATACTACCCACTCTTCTTTCTGATTGCTTTACTTAGTTTCTGCTTCAGTTAACCTTCATTAAAGTTTGTCTTACTTTAATATTTTATATGCTTGGTGATGATGTAAAAATACATACATAAATATTTCTACAATACATAAATAATCTATAGATACACACAGAGGCATATGTTTCCAACCCAGAATATTGACTACCTTCTTTTGGTTCTAATTATGTTTTAGATTCTCTTAAGAGATTTTACGCATTTCTTACATGTACACTATACTTCTATGTTAAATTTATTCTCTTGGTAATTATTTTTTTGACTATCAATATAAAAATAATATTTGTTCATTGATTTTCTATTGCTTATTGCTATTCTAGTTTATGGATTTTAAAATATTTTCCTTTTTTTTTTCAACTAGAAAACAAGTCCCGTTACTAATTCCATTAGTTTCCTATGAGAGTTTCTTGAGTTTTCTGGATATGTAAGAATGTTCTCAGGATAAAAATTGATTTGCCAAATTTCATCAATTTTAAGATATCATCAGTTGTTAGACATGATATTATACTGTGTATCCCTAATGAAAAGAAAATGTTAGCAATTAGATTATGAACAATGGTAGATCCCATCCATTGTGTGAAATATCTCCATTTCAGAACAGCAAAAATATGAAAAAGACTTTAAAATCAATCAAATGCAATAATTATATCTATTCTTTTCCATATTTATCATGATTATTTTGTTCCCTCATATTGTTGCAAGTCCAAGATCTCCTAACATGAGGCATTTCTGATCTTTACTCATCACATTCTTTGGGGTTGGGTTTATCAATGCTATTGGACTTTTCAAAGAACTGGCTTTTGAAATTTTTAAATTTATTTAATTAATTTCATTTTCACCCATAGCAAGCTACATTTTCCATTTAGTATTTTTTTTTCAAATTTATTAGGATAAGTAGGAGTCTCACTTTGGGGCTATTTATATCTTTAAAAAAATGAATACATTTAAGATAACAGAATTCTTTCTAACTATGGTTGTTTCTGTCTCCAAATAATTTGCAATGACATGTCTGCACTTTATTGCTTTTAGATAGCAATTAATTAATTTGATGTAAATTCCTTAATTTCCAAGGAATTTTATTTATGTGGATTTTCAATTATTTATAGCTAAAAATCATTATATTTCAGCTATTATGGTAGAATCTGGATTATAAAAACTTAATTAAAGTAGGCATAGGCTATTGGGTACACTGGGAAATGATTTCCCCTTGGCTCACAGTTCTATAAAGAGTAGACCATATCGTTTAGGAAAAAAGTAATCTTTCTGTGAAAATGGGCTTGGTTTTATAATTCACACTTTCACTGAATGTGCAGCTATTATTTCATTCCAAGTGTTCTCGTCACATCACACTAACACTGAGATTTTAAACTGAGGCCTTTGTGATCCATAATGAATGTCCTGCTTTCACTCTCCAGTCTACGCTTACCTCAGCACCCACAAGTCATTTTGTAGATTATTACTTTCCTTTTGGTTGAATCTTCATTTATGACACCTTCTGTTTACAAATTTGCAACCATTTCAACTATAGATTCAAGAGAATATTTATTAAATTTTATCCAGCATTTCTGTATGTTATATTTTATTGCAATATTTCTGTGTAGGTCTTTTTTCTCAATATTAGAAGTGCTGTTGTTCCTCTTCACATGTATTTTTAACTTCTGTGATTATTCATCCACTTTAGACATTGTGCCTAGTATTTAATTGTGTTTAGATATTATTTTTTGGTATATTAAAGAGCCACAAAGAATTTTGCCTTGTAGTTTTCTAAGGAATAAATTTATTGTATTTAGTAATAACATTATCAAGTTATTATTTTTTAAAAGATTTTTAAGAAATTGATATGCAAAACTGTCAAATATTTGTTTGAAAAATCACAATACAAAAGTGGTATGAGCAGGGTTCAATGGAAGGGAGGTTAAAGAAGTGTTGAGAAAATTAATGTAGCTCAATGATATATTATGAAAAACATGGATATAGACTTCAAAAATAAAATATCTGTGGACATTTATTCTTGTTTTGGGGTGTTTGAAAAATAATATTTCCTTTTATTTAGTTGAGAGCAAGGCAATTCTTTTGATTGAGTCCCCGAAGGCTTTCTTAACCTGCTTGTTTCTCAAGGTATAAATAAATGGGTTTAATGTAGGTGAAAAAGAAGAAATGAGCAGTGAAACCCCTTTATTAATGGTCATTTCTTCCTTTGCTGCAGGATTCATATAGATGAAAATGCACGTGCCGTAGGTGATAGATA
>NW_021890213.1:0-1421 GCF_006229205.1 Suricata suricatta
TAAGTCCTTAATTTGATATCTTGATAGTTTAAATTTATGACCACAGATAGGGACATATTTCTAGATAATTTTCTAAAAGGAATCAGTTTCCTGTACAGTCCTATTGGACCTTTTAGACTATATCTTACTCATGGTGAAAGATAAATATTTCTGACTTGGACCCTTCTACTTAACTGACCATTCCTTTTTTTTTTTAAAAGAACTTGAGATCTCACTACTACAAAGTATTACAGTAATTTTTAAAGGTTTTGTGTAGTCTCAGACCACTCATATATTCCTGCCATATCTATTAGATCAAGTTGCGCTAAGGAAGTTCTTCTATCTACCTCATTTTTTTTTTACTTTTCTTTTTTTAAAGTCTTTTAAAGTCACTTGCTTTAATAAGCCCTACGTAATATGCAGTAAGTGCATTTACCCAATTTTTCTTCAGTCTTACTTTAGGAGAAAAGTTTTGGCAAATGACAGTATAGTTAATTCAAGAAAATTAGGATTAAAGAATGACAACAAAATGTCTATGACTATAAATGTGAGGCTAATCAGTTTACAGCAAGAACATTCTTGGTCCAGAAAAGCAACAGCTCTCTTTTATTTTGTGATAATTCTTAAGACCCCAGAATATTATGGATATCGATATTAAACTTAAATAAACATATTTAAAGACAATGAAATGCCTTTCAATATACCTTTTGTCATTGTATTATTAAAATAGTTAATACTGTGTGAATATTTAGTGAATAAGCATTTAAAGTATTAAACGAGTTATTAAAGTTTGTGTCTCTGGAACAAAATCCACCCTTCTCCATGGTCTTATGGTAGGATTAGAATTCTCCAAACTATATTTCTTCATGGCAATTTCTTTTCTTTTCTTTTCTCTTTTCTTTTCTCTTCCTTTAATGTTTATTCATTCTTGAGAGACAGAGAGAGACAGCATGAGCAGGAGAGGGACAGAGAAAGAGGGAGACACAGAATCCAAAGCAGGCTCCAGGCTCTGAGCTGTCAGCACAGAACCCAATGCAGGGCTCAAACTCACGAACCCTGAGTTCATGGCCTGAGCCAAAGTTGGACACTTAACTGACTGAACCACTCACGTGCTCCTAACCACCTGATTTTCTATTAGGCTTGTCTATAGCAGGTGCTATAAGGAAACTGGCAAACAGAATATGGAAGAAGGAACTTGCTCCTTTTTCTTTTACTGCTGTTCCTGACAGCATTGTCCCAGTGTGAACTCATCCTACCAATAGCCATTGGATCTGTTTTCCAGCTTGTTCTCAACTTCCAGAATTAGGTTCATGGCACTTTCACTTCAATAGCAACAGCAGCTGAGGAGAATCTTCCTCAGAGTTGCATGCCTCAGCTTGTAGGCACCTCTTTCCAAGCTTCTGGGGTCTGACAGTGGCAGCCAATTCTCTTTGTTTCTCCAG
>NW_021890214.1:0-650 GCF_006229205.1 Suricata suricatta
GGGCATGTCTTAAAGATTTTTCACAAAAACAATTGATCCTTTTCATGGCTTAATGCCTCGTAACTTCCTGCACACAGCTAACAAATTGCCATGGTCACACACACTCCCATGCCTTTCATACTCTGTGGGTCTCCAGTTTACGTTTGGGTACAAGAAGAAAGAGCTGGGGACATTTTCTATGCAGGAAGTTTCCGTAGGACCTTCAACAGTATGCATCTTTCTAAGAGATAATACAAATCACTAGTAGAAATTTAGCATAAGCTAAAAACTTTTTCTATACAAATAAAGAAAGTAATGCTTTAATAATTCAGATACTATCAACCAACCACAAGCCAATGACTGAAGACAGTGGTAAACACAAATGATTTCACAGAGGTATAACAACCTGCAGCTAAGAAAACCAGTACCAGGCTTTTGCCTTTTTAAAATAGGCACTACAGGGGTGCCTGAGTGGCTCAGTAGGTTGAGGGTCCGACTCTGGCTCAGGTCATGATCTCGCGGTTGGTGGGTTCGAGCCCCACGTCGGGCTCTGTGCTGACAGCTAGCTCAGAGCCTGGAGCCTGTCTTTGGATTCTCTGTCTCCCTCTCTCTCTGACCCTCCCCTGCTCATGCTGTTTCTTTCTGTCTCTCAAAAATAAATAATAAAAAAA
>NW_021890215.1:0-650 GCF_006229205.1 Suricata suricatta
GCCAGATTTCTACAAGGTGCTTTTATGAAGGAGATTTCATTCAACCCTCACAGCAGCCCTGATGGGAAGGCCCAGGTTCTCTTACCTCCTTCACTCCAACTGCACATCCACTTAGGGTGAACTCTTTTATAAAGTCTAGGGTCATGACTGATAGTCACTTCTTGACCATCAATCCACACTGTTGCAGTAATGAGAGTTTACTCAGATTGCACCTGCTTCAGCCACATGCCCAACCCAAAATAATGATGGTGGCAAGGGGCTAGAATGGGCTGACTGGCCAAATCTTAAGGGTAGATGGAGCCAGCTTTCCCAGAACCACATAGATGTCTTCACAGAAACTGAGGTGCTGCCAGGAGGCAGAAAGGGAGCAGTGGACATAAGGGAAGTAATCAACAAGTGTTCACTATATACCCCAAAGGAAAGCTGGAATAAACAAGTTTTTGAGATTATCTAGATTTATGAATCATCAATCAATAACTCCCTGTTTCTATTATTTTCTGTTGTGATCTCATACTTCAGTCTAATTTAAGACTGTTGTCCTCCAGAGGCTTCAGCTATTCTCCACAGGAAATCTAGTTAGTTCATCAATGACTCTCTAAACACTCGTGAGCACCAAACTGAAATGCTGATTTGGAGAGATTAATGAGAGA
>NW_021890216.1:0-650 GCF_006229205.1 Suricata suricatta
GAGACACCGAATCCGAAGCAGGCTCAAATGTGGGGCTCAAACTCACGAAACGCGAGATCATGACCTGAGCACAAGTTGGACACTTAACCGACTGAGCCACCCAGGCGCCCCTCCCGTTCCTTTCTGAACTTTGGCAGACGTGGTTCGCTGGCTAATCCCACAGGCACCCTGCTATCCCCTCTATCCCCTTCTATCCTACCGAATCTCCTGGAACCATGCCCTCCCACCCCCAGGGGGGCTTGGGACACAGTTCTGACCAAACAGAAATAAGGGGACAGACGGCAGCTGCTGTTAACCGGCTTCACAAGGGATGTGATACTTGGCGCAGCAGCAGCCCCTGTGGACCGTGAGGGAAAGGTCAAGGGAAGGACAGAGACCTTGACCCGGGTATCTTTAAGCCATCGAACTGGTGTTGCTATCTTTAGTCTTTCTTGTCACGTGAGGTCAAGGAGACCTGGTCCTGCGCTCGGTAAAACACTGCAGAAAAAACTAACTGATGTACGTGTATCGCTTCTGCGAGGCTGCACCCAGAGTCTGTGACACAGATTAAGACACCGGAGCTCGTCAAGGTCAAGAGGCTTTTCGGGACCATGCGAGGGGACGGAGACGCGCAGAGGCTGTGGGGTCCCGATGGCCGGACTGCAAACCCC
>NW_021890217.1:0-650 GCF_006229205.1 Suricata suricatta
AAAAAAAAAAACAAGAAATGCTCTCTCAGTGCATTTTTTAGTTTGCAATTATGAGTAAAATTGAGCATCTTTTCATATGTTTAAAGGTTATTTTAATTTTTTTGGTAAGTTGTTCATGCCTTTGTTCATTTTCTATGGGATTTTTGGTACTTTTCCTTGAATTTTATTTACTTAAAAATTTTTAAATGTTTATTTATTTTTGAGAGAGAGACAGAGCATGAGCAGGTGAGCGGCAGAGAGAAGGAGACACAGAATCTGAAGTAGGCTCCAGGCTCTGAGCTGTCAGCCCAGAGCCCAATGTGGGGCTTGAACTCACAGACTGTGAGATAATGACCTGAGCTGAAGTCAGATGCTTAACCCACTGAGCCACCCAGATGCCCTGGTCTTTTTCCTTGAATTTTAAACATTTTCTTATATATTAGGGATGTTAGAACTTTAGAATATCACCCCACTTTATCACCTTCTTCCTTCTCCAGGGGAAGAATCAGAGTATTCTTTTGGGACCATAATACATATTGCAAATATTTTCTTCCAATTTGCTTTTTCTTTAAATATATTTTTTTAATGTTTTATTTATTTTGGGTACAGAGAGAGATAGAGCATGAGAGGGGGAGGGGCAGAGAGAGAGGGAAACACAGAATCTGAAACAG
>NW_021890218.1:0-650 GCF_006229205.1 Suricata suricatta
ACAAAGAAAATGGAGTTAACTACATAAAAGACAAAGAAATGCTATATATTTGTTGAAAATTATTGCTATTGTTTGGATGTCTTTAAGAAATAAAATTAATTAAGGATTTCTCTTGCAAATTTGAAGAATAAAATGAAATAACATTCCATTAGACTGGGATGGATCGTGTAACATAAAGCCACGCACAGTTCAAGAACAGTCATAAAAGCAACATTCTAACTAGGAACCCTGAAACGAGGGATGGTCCTGTTTGTACTGCTGATGTTAGGGGAAATGACTTCAGACACTTAAAGCAGTGTGCTATTGTCACTATTTAAATCGGTCTTTAAGAATATTTTTGCCCATCTAGTTTTGTCCTGCAAAAGACTAAAGGTTGTATTGGCAGCAGAGACATACCCCTCTCCCCAACCACAGTATGAAAACAGGGCTTTTCCAAACAATAGTATTTTACGGTGTCTTGCAGTCAAGGGAAAAAATACTTTAAAGTTTCTGTAAGTCTCTGAGGTTAGAGTCTTCATGTGTGAAATGAGACTAATCATACCTAGATTATTATTTCTCGTAAAGGTAGGTGTCTATCCCGAGAATGCACTGACACCCACAGTCAAAGACAGGAGCCTCATTGTGAATGGATTAGGAGTGAGTCTGCTTAG
>NW_021890219.1:0-650 GCF_006229205.1 Suricata suricatta
CATTTACCCACGTCCCTGCCTTTGTACCATGTGCCTACCTTCAACATTCAGCTTCTTAAACAAGGAAAACCCCTTCACTTTTGCTACTTGACACTTTAGGTAGCCTTGAGTCTCACTATTCAAGGATATCACTCCAGCAATTCTTCTGTTTCATCCATCTCTTCTTTTGTGACGTATCAATCCCCTCAGCATACAACCTCCGCTGTTTTTCTCATCTTAAAAAAAACCTCTGCCTTGACATCTTACCACTCTTTAGCTTTAGCTCCATTTCTGTGTTGTTCTTCATAGCAAAACCCCAAAGAATTGGTGATATTCAATGCCACAATTTCACTTCAATTCTCATTCTACTCTGGTCTGGTCCCTGCTTCTCCTTCCTCCCACAAACCACCAAAACCACTCACATCAAGGCCACTGATGATGTCTGTAGTTCCAAATCCAATGGTGACCTCTCAGTTCTCACCTCCTTTGTCTCTAAAAAAAAATTAACAATGTAGGTGACTTCCTCCTCCTTGAGGATCTTCTTCACCAGGCTCTTCAGACGCCATATGTTTCTGGATTTCTTCTAGTTTGCTGGCCACTCCTTATTCTCCTGGTTCTATTCATTTCTCTGATCTCTAAACACTGAAGAACATCACCTCCACCTTCAGACA
>NW_021890220.1:0-650 GCF_006229205.1 Suricata suricatta
ACACACACAAAGTTGGTTCCAGCTCATGTGCTGTAAAAGAATAGTAATGAGGTGGGGGCAGGATGATGAAAACCTCTTTCCTAAGAAACAAGATGTTGGTGTTAAGGTCTGAGGTCAAGCTTAGAACTCTTCCCTTTGCTTACTCACGGCATTTTTCCATAGCGCTTTTGTAACACTGATCTTTGTAATTAGCGGTATATCAGGTCTGTCTTGCCGCACTAGACTGGGAGCATGGTGAGGTCAGATCTCTTGGACACAATAAATTCGTTGAATAAGTAGACCAGAAGGTCTAAGTCCCTTGGTTGTCAAGGGAAGTTTTGTATGAATTAAGTTTGAATTGAGTTGTTCCTCTATATTTGTGGTAAATGCATATTTTGAAAGATTGGATTATGTTTAGATACATCAACAATTCTGTGTTCACTCATCATTGTGGAGAAGGCGACTTTTCCATAATACCTGCTTCTACAAATCTGATTATTTTCTTTCTCTCATTTCCTAAAACAGGGGCATTTGGATGTGTTATAATACAGCCACCTAATAAGCTCTTTCCCCAAGATAATGGGAAGGGTGGAGAAGTTTTCACTTGAAGAATAAAGAATGATTAAGGTTGAGGGTAAGAAATGGAATATTTGGGAGAACATTTGTGAATT
>NW_021890221.1:0-650 GCF_006229205.1 Suricata suricatta
AGCTAGAAAACCCCCTTGAGATTACCGTTGTTACCACCACTGGGAACTGAAAGGAACTGGGTAAAAATTATTTTCATGCACTAAGTGAACAATGCATATTGTTTGGAAGCTGTTTTCATTGTATGTGGATTCAGCCAGAAATACTGTGTTCTTGTAAGTATTTCTTAATTTGCTTGGTGATTGCACATTTACTTACCTTAATTGTAAAGAAGAACTTGATAAAACATGCCTAACTACTTCTTAAGTTTCATTAATGACTATCCTTTATAATACATTTTTAGCAAAAGGAGAAATCCCAGTTCCCTTCACTGTTCTCATCACTCTGTTCCCTTGAGGGGATTAGAGGGTCCTGGCTGCCTTTTCTTTCAGCCACTTTTAAAATTATAGTATCTGACATTGACTGGGCACTATTTATATGTACCACCTGCTATGCCAGATAATTTTGAAGACTAATTTAACTTAGTCTTCAAACCAGTTCTGGGGATGGGTGATTTTTATTCCTATTCTACACATAAGGAAATAATATTTTGAGGAGAATTTACTTAATGTCAAGTGGTGTATGAAGGACAGAACTGGACTTTAAACCTAAGTGCATCTGCTTTCAGAGTTAGTGTACTTTTTATAATCATGATTGCTGGACATTCTTTTTT
>NW_021890222.1:0-650 GCF_006229205.1 Suricata suricatta
GAGAAGTAGTCAATTATTTATGTAAGTTAGGGATAAAGCCAGCAGAATTTCCTGCTGAATTGGATATAAGTGTGAAAGAAGAGTGCAGTGTTTCAAATAGCCCAAAGTTGTAGCTTGAGCAACTGAAAGAAGGAGGTTACCATCAAAAAAGATGGGAAAGGCAACAGATGGAACAGAATTGGTGGAAGATCAAGATTTCATTTCCTTATGTTTATTTATTTATTTATTTATTGAGAGGAGGGAGTAGGCAATAGAGAGAGAGAGAGAGAGAGAGAGAGAGAGAAAGAGAGAGAGAGAGAATCCCAAGCAGTCTCCATGCTGTCAGTGCAGAGCCCAATGCAGGGCTCCATTTCATGAACTATGAGATCATGACCTGAACCAAAATTGAGTCAGAGGTTTAACTGACTGAGCCACCCAGGCTCCCCAGATCAAGATTTCATTTTTAAACATAATGCATTTGAGATATCTATAAGATATCCAAATGGAAAGATCAAGTAGGCAATTTGAAATAGCCTAGAGTTCAGAGGTGAGGTCTGGTCTAGATATATATATTTAATAATTTTACATATATTTGTGGAACAAAAGAGCTTATGAAAACCAGGTACTAAGCTCTGGGACACTTGAATCTTGAGTGCTTAATATAAATGGGT
>NW_021890223.1:0-650 GCF_006229205.1 Suricata suricatta
ACTGAGCCACCCAGGTGCCCCTCAGGTTTCTTTAAGTCAATTCCCACTCAAATGTTTTTTTCCCAGCTTCCTAAATTTCATTACTCTTCTCTTTTCTTCTGTTCTGTTTGTCCTTATGGGCTTATGCCTTTGTGCGACACTGATTTTATAAATATTTTTAATTTTTACCCTCCTTATATTCATGCTTCTTGCAATGTAAATTTGCAACTTCTCCAATTAAAAGATGGAGCCAATTTTCCCACCCCTTAAATCTAGACAGGACTTGTGACTTGCTTGAGCCAATGAAATGAAGCAGAAGTGACACGTGTCAAGTCTAAAGGTAGACCTCAGAAGTACTCACACATTTCCAGTTACTTCCTTGGGGTCCCCTCATTTTGCACACGAACAAGCCCAACCTGGCCTGATGGAAGATGGGAGCCTGAGTTGGCCCAGTGGTTCTTATGGAGACCGCAGAGTTGGGAGAGCACAGCCAAGATGAGTAAAGCTGAACTTAACTTGAAGCTGACTAAGGGAGTCTTCTGAGACCATATAAATAAGTCATTTGAGCCCAGGTCACAGTGCTGACCACAGAATCAAGAGCTAAATCAATGGTTGTTGTTTTAAGTCACTACATTTTGTGGTATTTTGTTATATTGCAAAAGCTAATTCAT
>NW_021890224.1:0-1421 GCF_006229205.1 Suricata suricatta
CTTTTGTTTTCTAAGTGAAGAAGCAATAGAGAATTTTAAGTACACTAATAGAAAGTATTACAATTATTTCTAAATATACACTCTCTTTATGACAAATTTATATAATAGTTCAATTAAATAGTTATGGCATTTTGGCAGCATAGTAACTCAGTTACTGACTCGATTACTGAAATACAATAGAACCATGAGAAAATTAAAGACCCTGAATTGGAGAGGGTGAAAAATCAGATAGCAATACCTTATAGTATAATATATACATATATATATAAGATATATAATATATATATAACTTATTAATGTGTCATAAAATAATCATTTGAAATTACTTACTAAATTTAAAAATATTTAACAAAGATAATTTGTTATTCAATTATCTTTATCCTAAAATAATTAAATTTAAATATTAGTTATTTTAATTAACAATTATATACCTATATCTAATAATAAGTATACATAAGAATAGGAAATGACATCAATATAGCTATGCTCTTTCATAGGAAAACCATACACACTTTATTCTTCATAAACTTTTGTCATAACTTAAAAGCTATTTCTTAAGTTTATCATTGACTAGTAAATTCCTTGACTAAAAATATATTTGTTTTCTATTTCTTTTTAAAATAGGATTGCTGGGATATAAGTGGTGTATGTCTATCAAATATTTTATAGATCTCTTTATCATTATGTAAAGATATATTATATTAATTTTTAGATTGAAATTAATAAAATATTCTACAAAATACTTTTACATTTTTATGTTTATTAATTTATCTAATTATAAATTTAAAATTTTGGAATAAAAATCATGTAATGCAAGTAAATGCTTTAGTCCTATACACATGGGTTTCCTTTGTTTTTACCAAAAGAATTATCATAATTAAGTTCTAGATAATGTACATGATAGAAGAAGAATTATGTATATGACTTATACTCCAGAATTAGCATAACTAGATAGCTGAGAAGCAAATATATATATAAAATATTTGTATATATTTATATACTAAATTTAAAATTTATATTTTGCGCATTAAATTTAAAGATAAATGTTTCTTTCTTTAAAACAATGGGAAAATACTATAAGTTATGCACTAAGATAGCTATATAAAAACATGGCTTATAAATGTCAGGATAATGAACCACCCAGTTAACTAAAATGTAGTTTCAAATCATGCCTTTTTTATTTCATTCTATTTCATGAAGTAGTTTCCAAGTCACTAAGACAACACACAACAAAACATTATGTAATTGCTCTGTATTATAATGCCATTCTGATAACGAAATTTCATTCAATAATTGAATAATCATTTTTAAGTGCTTTATGAGTACTTCAGGAAATACACAGATGAGTAATGCATGCTTTCTCAACTTCAAGGTGGTCATTTGTGAGATAAATACTAACCAAACCTATCTACTGCAGGGCA
>NW_021890225.1:0-650 GCF_006229205.1 Suricata suricatta
CGGAGCCTAAGCCGCCCTGAGCACTGGGGACGGGGCCAGAGTGCCAGAGGGCAGAGTGCGTCTCCAATGTGTCATGAGGGACTTCCATTCCCGCCTCTTCAAGCGCTCCTCCTTCCTGGGCTTGAGGCGCTGCTTTTCTCTGGGACAGCCAGCATCACCAGCATGTCACCACGTATGTAACACAGGGGGCATGTGCCTCCTTTTCTGCCTGGGTGTCTTCCCCTCCATTCCTGTCCTGCCTTCCCCTCCTTCCACACTCCCATCCACCTCCCGGAACTCCGATCTTGGCTTCCAGGACAACGCACCTCCACCAGAGTTAAGTCCTCAGCCCTCAGCTGCAGGAAAGTCCTCCTCCTCTGAGCTTCCGTACCATGTACCCCAAGGGTCTGTGTTCCCCACTTGACTTCCTGTGAGTGGCTCTCCCCTTGACCATGTCCCAACTGGACACTAAGATCCACGAGAACAGGGCCTCTGTTTCCCCCTTCCGCACGACTGTCCATCTACATGATTACATGTCCCGCGGTAAGTGTTTGACAGAAGTTTGTCGTGTGAGCAAGCTGTCAAGTTTGGAAGAAGGCCCTTTCCAGGCTTTACGACCACAGGGCTAGATGACCACCAACCTTCTCAAACATGTCTCTCTCACAAAGCAC
>NW_021890226.1:0-650 GCF_006229205.1 Suricata suricatta
CGGGCACAGTGCCAGGCAGCTGTAAGTGCCCCACAGTCCAGGACCCTCCCAACAGGTCTGGGAAAGGGACCACTTCACAGCTCTGCCCTCCCCTCGATGGGTAGCAATGGCCCTTCTAGTATTTCTCCCTTGTCCTCCCTCTGGTCTCGGGCCTCCCTCCATGTCTCGCTCTGTCCCTCTGTCCTTAGTGGATGTTGCTGCCTGGGTTCAGGGTACAGGACTGGTGTGGAGCTCAAGAGACCATAATGGGACTGTGGCCCTGGGAAGAGGCTCCAGTGACTCAGATGGAGACAGGCTTCTGTGCAGGCATGACTGGGACCAAGAGCTCTGTTCACACCCAGAGCCAGGAGCCCAGGGGCCTTCTGAGGAGTCTTGAAACTTCTGATAGCTGACACGGGCCTGCTGGGTGTCAGCAAGCATCCGGGGTGTCTCCTCAGCAGGGTCCCGACTTTCAGGCCTGCCCAGGACTCCTAATGCTCAGCTGGTCCCCCAGGGAGAGTCATGCTTGCCTGGAGCAAGCAGATGACTAATGCAGCCCTCACTACAGATACTGGGGACAACCACGTCCTGGAGGCACCAAGCCATGTCTGACCAAAGGGGAAGGGAAGCTAGAGGGCCAGGAGCCGACTCTTTGTGGGTCCTAGGTCTGA
>NW_021890227.1:0-650 GCF_006229205.1 Suricata suricatta
GGCCAGGAGCCCGGGTCTCAGGGAGCAGGCCCCTCGGCCCAGCCCCGCCTGGAAGGTGGGCTTGGGTTCAGGCTGGCCCTCGTGCCGCACCATTAGGTGGCCTCTGATCACCCCACCTTGTCCACCTTACACCCCTGACCTGACGTGCCCTTACCCGGCTACCCAGCCAGGAACACAATGGCCTGAGGGATCCTCCGGCGAGCACCACCTTGGTCTGTGCCTTTCCATTCAGCGCCGATCACATCCTGCCTTACACTATTAGCTGACACATCAGTGGCCTCTTTCCTGCACCTAAACATCTCTAGAGAGCAAGGAACAGGCCTTAGGACCTCTGTCAGTCAGTGGGCATTCTGTGTGTCACTTGGGGGCCACCATGTGCAGTTGCACAGGTTCCACACTGCACAAGGATATCAACTGAAATCCAGCCTCTCTATTGCACACCAAGCCACGTGTCCTGGAGCAAGAACGCACCGTTTTCTAACTTAAACCTCTAACTCACACTCAACTCCCTCTTTTGTGATAATCTGTAATATTAAGCAACTCTGCATAAAAACTTGGTTGGGGCTGAGACAGACACAGAAGAGGGGAGGACGCCGTCCTTGCATGCTGCCCTGTAGGCTCTTTTGTCCCACTGACCAGATGGCCCGTGA
>NW_021890228.1:0-650 GCF_006229205.1 Suricata suricatta
GCAGTGAGACGGAAATCCTAAGAAAGAACCAAAAGGAAGATCAAACGAGCATCAGCAACGGAGACCACCGAGCACGCCTCCAACGGGCCCACGAGCAGACTGGTAAGAGCCCAGAGCCGCGGCCCCAGCAACACGGGGCTCGGAACCAGAGCCCGAACACGCCTGGAACAGGGCATCGAGGACCGGCGGCCGCCCGCGCTGCAGGCGCAGCAGAAGCACCACAGCGCCGCCAGAAAGAGAAGGCGGAGGGCCGGGGCGGGGGGAAACAATGACAATCTCCCCCGACCAACGTCTGACGTGGAACTACCGAGGCAGGAAGGCAGGGGGACACGGAGCAGCACGGACGCCAGAGGACGATGCCCACACACGCCGTTGGAGTCGCAGAAAACCGAAGACGAAGGAAAATCCCGGCAGACCGCCCGCAGAGCAGCAGAGGGAGAACCACACCCGGCTGCTCCTCAGCAGCCGAGGCAGCAAGAGGGGCGGGAGGAGGCCTTCAAGGTGGGGAGCGAGCTCTGTGCTCCGCGGAAGCAGCCTCCAAAGTGAGGGGGAAGACGACTTCCTCCAACAAACCAGACTTCCAGGACGGGGCTGCCTCCCAAGAAACGTTAGACAGTCTTTCAGAAGGAAAAGAAAGTAACAATAACATG
>NW_021890229.1:0-650 GCF_006229205.1 Suricata suricatta
CACCCAGGCGCCCCTCCATCGACCAATTTTTAACTGGGTTGTTGACCTTAGTCTTATTGATTTGCAGGAGTACTTTATATATTAGGAAAAGCAGCCCTTTGTGTTTGGTGTATGTTGGTATTTTTTCCAGTTTGTCGTTTGGTTTCCTGATAGTTTTTTTTGTGATATGATAATTCTGGATTATATAAACAAAGTAATCAGTCTTTGCTTTTATGGCTTCTGGGTTATATGGTATTTTAGGTCTTTCCCTCCCTGGAATAGTTAAAAATTTTACCCATATCTTTTTTCTAGTATTTTTATGAGTCTGCCACTTCAGATTTTAATGTTTAACTCATTTGGTATAAGGAATGGCATAGTGATAATTTTCCAAATGTATTTTTTAACCATCACTCCCCCCTGGTTATGTAAATAATAGCTGCTCATTGTAAACAAATTAGAGACACAAAGGCAAAAAGAAAGAAAAACCACCCATTATTGCATTATTTAGAGATACCTACTGTTACCATATTGTATTTTCTTTTTCCTTTTTTATGTATTTATAGAAACATAGCTTATTACAAAAATCAGGATCGTATTGTATATACAGTTCTATATCCTGTTTTTTGTCAACTTAATATTATGTCATGAGAAAATTTCCCATATCAAATGTG
>NW_021890230.1:0-650 GCF_006229205.1 Suricata suricatta
TGAGTCTCTTTCTCTCTTTTCTGGCAGGAAGCCTCACCTCCCCTTGGAAGAAAGCAGAGAAACGTTGTGCAGTTTGGGAGCGGGAGGACACAGTGGCTCTGATCTTAAATGACACTAATTCCACAAACCTGCAGGTGAGCACTGACCTCTGCCTGGATGGGAGGGTGCACAGGACAGCCTTCCGGCCTGAGGCTGGAGATAGAGCTGGCCCTCGGCCACCGGGTCCTTGGAAATGCCGTCGCGTGGCAAGAGAAACAAATTCGCCTTCCCAGTTTGCGTTCCGCTGCAGTTTCCCCCCAGGTCTGCTCAGCCACTTCTGCTGCAGAGCTGCGATTTGGGGAAGGGGCAAATGAGTCACTCTAGGTCTGGTGAGAAAAGAAATGAGGACGTCTTTTTACATGCTGACTCCCGCCTGGTCAAAGTTGAGTTTCTTGGACCGACCTTTTCAACAAGGCTGATGTACGCCCGGTCGTTGGATAATGGACACCGTGGTCGCGCTGCTCTGCGGTACAAACGGAGGGCTGTGTCACACCTGGACCCGCACGCCGTCCCTCAGTGGGTTCCGTCGAGCATGGCGGGACTTCATGGGCACAGTCATTACTCTTCCACGTCCCCAACACTCTTCTTTCTGGTGCCGTCTACACGATCCC
>NW_021890231.1:0-650 GCF_006229205.1 Suricata suricatta
GTCTGGCTGAAAACAGCTCAGACAGAAAAGCCAGTGGGACGCAGGACATGGAAGGGCAGCGGTGGAACCAAGGGTGACACTAGGCTGAGTCTGAGCAGCTGGGCCGGTGGTGGTGCCAGATGCTGAGCTGGGGGAGACCCGAGAGAAACAGCAAGGGCTGGCCAGGGGATCCGCCAGCACAGGGCACCCCCCGCCCCCAACCACCACACCTTGGGGCGGAGCTGAAGCTGGAAGAGCGGCTCCAGACCCCGGGCTGTTCCCTGGAGACCCCCCGGCAAACCGTCTGTTCCAGCCTTCCCCCAGCTGTGCACCACGCTGCTGGACTCCGGGACACGGGCGGGGACAGAGCAGTCCTGGTTTATAGACCACACCTCGCCGTGAGCGGGGGCACAGCGCCACGGCAGTGAGGTCAGAGGGTGTCCCTCAGCCAGCAAGAGTCTCGCCCGGCCCCCACCCCCCTCCTGACTCCCTTCTCACAGATCGGGCAGAGGCCGTGAAGGGGCTCACACTCTGGCCCCCCAGCCGCATGCCGCAGATAGGACCGCGCACGGGGAGCCGAGGGAGACCGAGAGTTCCCAAGGTCACCCGGGGAATTGGGAATGGCATCAGCACGTAGGGCCCTGATTCATAGGCCTGCTTTTAGCCCCAGG
>NW_021890232.1:0-650 GCF_006229205.1 Suricata suricatta
CCATTTTCATGCCAGGAATAATAGCAAGGCCCTCTTGCTAAAGAGCTAGAACAGATGCATTTGTAGACATACAGACCGTGGCTTCCGACCAGGGAAGTTTGGTCCTGCCAGTAAATTTGGTCACTGTGGCAGCACATCTCCTGACTTGTAAGATGACTGAGAACAAGAGAAAGTTCTTGGAGAACGGAAGTCCGTGCCTTAATCAGTTTCGAACGCCCCGCCATACTTAATGCTTCCTGGGTGCTTACTGAATGTTGAAATGAACGAAACATGTAAATCAGTTAACATGAGGCTCTCTGAGAATGAATTAACATCTGTCAAGAGTTGTGCAGTTCACGGACTTAGAAATATCCAAAAATAATCACCCCCAGCGAGATCTCCAAAAACCAGCAGTGAAAAGAGCTCAACGAAAACCATAAATCATTCCATTACCATCTCATACATGTTCAAATAAGCGCTTTTGGAAACAGGATCCGTGGAGAACTTGCGTTTAGCTTTGGTGTGCTAAGCAAATTTGAGCCAAATATAAACTCCTGGTGTGGTATTTTTAAGTCATCTTCGCAGTGGCGGGGGCGGGGGGGGGGCGCTGGGAAGGAGGGTTTGGAGGAGCATCAAAGATATTTTTGAAAGTTTAATCTACATTTTTAGGA
>NW_021890233.1:0-650 GCF_006229205.1 Suricata suricatta
GTTACTCAGCTCCGATTATTGTGTGTTTGTTTCATCCAATGTTGTCCAGTCAGCTGATGACACTCCCCTCTGTGTCGTTTGCTTTCTTGGCTATGGCTTTCCTGTCACAATGCTTCATCTGCCTTTGTTGTTGGGAAATGCATAGTGAGCTTTCAACACCAGCTGCTTCCTTGAATGGCAGCAGAATGAAAGAGTCAGAGAGATTACAGTTCAAATCCTGTCTGTGCTGATAACCAGACTTGTGCAATGGTATCAGCCAGCTGTCTTCTTAAATGCTTCCCAGATACAATCATGCAGGTAGTTTCTACTTTGGAGGTTGTTGGGGGTGTTGCGTGTGGTAGGTATTCAACATACAAGAGCTGTAACTGTATAGTTTGGCCAACCTTTAGGTGTTACATTTGTTCTTCTGGCATAGACTCCTTCAGTGCGCCTCCAGCTGTGCTCATTCCCACCCAGGATTCACATCTTCACCTTCTCTAATCTGTCTGTTTGAAATCACACATACCTTATTGTTCTGTGCTTCCTGATTCCTGTCTATTTCAAATCCTATTGCTCTTGCATGTTACCTCTAAGAGAGTCTCTCTAAAACAGTATTTTACCCTCTCATTGTCCTGCACATTAACAATCCAGCTCTATTACTCGGTTTTACA
>NW_021890234.1:0-650 GCF_006229205.1 Suricata suricatta
GTGAGTTCGAGCCCCACATGGGGCTCCATGCTGACAACTCCGAGCCTGGAGTCTGCTTTGGATTCTGTGTCCCTCTCTCTCTGACCCTCCCCCACTCACCCTCTGTCTCTCTCTCTCAAAATGAATGAACGTTAAAAAAATTATCTTTCCCTCTGCCCCATCTCCTACTTGTTCTCTCTTGATTCTCTCTCTGTCAAAATAAATAAAATAAACTTAAAAAAATTGAAAAAATAATGTCAACCATCAAAATCTTTAGGAGGAAGTGAGGCAAAGCAATACAGTCTACATTAGTGGTGCCTCGATTTTAGGGCAAGATTGCAAAATGTAATGTCGAGATGGTGGATTCCCCCCAAGACCACCAGGAGGCCGAGTCACGCATGCAAAAGCAAAGGGCATTTATTCGGGCTCCATCTCGGACTCTCAGACCTCACTAACACAGTGGATCCGAGCGGAGAGCCCCGACCGTCCGTGGAGCAGGGGTTTTATTACGGTCCGGGAGAGGGAAGGGGTGAGGGGCAGGGATTACAAGACATCTGGGCGGCACATCGGCGGAGGTGGGCGTGGCGCAGGGGGAGCGGCTAGTTTAAAACTGAGCGGGCTCGCTGAGACAGCGGGAGTACAGGCGGCAGGTGGGTTGTTTCTCTCTCTAC
>NW_021890235.1:0-1420 GCF_006229205.1 Suricata suricatta
TATCAGGTTTTCTAATTGTTCTTAGTGAGAGTGTTGTTTGGTCTGGGTAATAAACTACCAGAAATTATTCTGGTTTAAAACAAGAATCATTCGGGGCACCTGGATGGCTCAGTCAGTTAAGCATCTGACTTCGGCTTAGGTCATGATCTCGCGGTTTGTGAGTTTGAGCCCTGCGTCGGGCTCTGTGCTGAACAGCTCAGAGCCTGGAGCCTGCTTTGAATTCTGTGTTTCCCTCTCTCTCTGCTCCTCCCCCATCCGTGCTCTGTCTCTCTCTCACACAAAAATAAAATAAGCGTTAAAAAATAAAAGAAGAATCATTGTATGATATTTTATAATATTTTGGGTCAGAAATTTGGACAGGACTCACCTGACCAATTCTGTTTCTTGTGATACCATCACTGGCAAGTTGGTGATATTCAGCTGGTGGCTGGTCTTGCCTAGAAGATCTAAGATGGCTTTACTCTAATGGTGATCATGGTCACCTGCCTTCCCCCCTCCATACCTAATCCACTCTGTCTCAGTAATGTTCAAAGTATTTCTTGAATTCATCAACTTTTCTCCATTTCCACTACTGAAATACTAGTTCAAACCATTATCATCTCTCTTCTGAAAGCTATTGACAATAAAGTTACTGGTTTCTGATTTCACCGCAGTCCCCTTCAAATACATTTTTCCAGATGGATCTTAAAACATAAATAAGATACTCTTACTGCCTTTCTTGATACCCTCCTATGCCTTCCATTGCACTGCAAGCTGAAATCCATATTCATTACTGTGGTCTACTTCTACCTCATCTAGGAACTCTTCTCTCACTAAAGTCCAGCTATTTTTATTTATTCATGCATTTATTCCACAAACATTAATCAAAAGTCCACTACTGCTAAGCACTAGGCCTGCAATGGGGAACAACCCAGGCAGAGATTTCTGCCTCATGGAGCTGACAGTCCTGCGGAGGGGACAGACAATAAATAGGGAAATAAATAGAATGTTAAGTGGCAATAATTACTAAGGGAAAAAGAGCATGGAGGAGAGACAGGAGACAGGGTGGAAGTTCATTTGAGTGATAGTGGCCAGGAAAGTCCTTGTTGAGAAGTAGACACTTGAGCAAAGACTTGAAGGAAGCAAAGGAGCAAACCCCATGGATATTTGGGTAAGAAAAGATAAACAGACCTATAATAAGAGATTGAGTCAATAATAAAAAAAAATCCCCATCAAAGAAACACACATGACCAGGTAGCCTCACTGGAGAATTCTACCAAGCATTTAAAGAACAATTAACATTGATCCTTCTCAAACTCAAAAAACAGTAGAGGAGGGAATGGGTCTTAACTCATTCTATGAGGCTGACATTACCCTGATACCAAAGCTAAGTAGAAAACTACACAGAAAACTACAAGTCAATATCCCTTATGAATAGAGA
>NW_021890236.1:0-650 GCF_006229205.1 Suricata suricatta
GTGTGGAGCCTCTGGCTTGGTTCAGGCCGTGTCAGCTTTCCCTCTGCTACTTGTGCAACTTCAGGGGGGAGCTCAACACCCCGAGGAAGGCAGCTACCGTCTTAGTGTTAGCGTGAAAACAGTTTCAACCTGCAGATCATCTGAGAGGATCCTGCGTCACCCAGTGTTCTGGAGAACACGCTTTGAAAACTCCTGAAATTAGGGTTTGTCTTTCTCATGAGCCACCTGTAAGTCTCCTAGAGATTGGTAATTGCTGGTTTGGGTTCAGCGGCTCATGATGTCAGAGAACCAGGCAGGTATCTCTGAAATCTCTAGACCTATTCCTCACAGCCTCATGGTGGCTGCAGCAGCTCCAGGCATCATGTCCTCACTTAGGGTAGCACCAGGCAGGGTGTTCTCATTCCCTTCATGTCAGGGAGAGGAATAGCATTCCAGGAAGAGCCTACGCACCGGGCAGGCATTGGGAAGGGAGGTTGGGGAGGAAGTATTAGGAGTGTCCTAACACCATGTGGAGGCGGCAGGCGGGGAGAATGGGGTTAGCAATGGGACGCGCAGTACCTGAACAAGTACAGCACTTGGGGACTTCAGTCTCTCACTTAAATAAAGCCAGAGTCCACACTTTCGATTTCATAGTTTGTTTTCAAATAGAG
>NW_021890237.1:0-650 GCF_006229205.1 Suricata suricatta
AGGGACTCTGTGCTGACAGCTCACAGCCCGAAGCCTGCTTTCGGTTCTGTGTGTCCTTCTCTCTCTGCCCCTCCCCTGCCCCTGATCTGTCTCTCAAAAATAAATAAATAAAAGTGTTTAAAAAATGCGTTAATATATTATTTATCTTGGACACTGAGGTTTTTCTGCACCCTGTTAAATTTTGTGTGCCACACTAGTAAGATGATGCCCAGCCAGTACCCATTCCTCTCTGCCGGTTGCTGGAGGCTTTTCCATTCCTCCCTCCCAGCTCCCAGCAACCGGGATTACTCCCCTGGATATTTCAGAAGGGGAAACGCTGAAGCTCAAAGTTGCTAAGTGATTTGTCCCAGGATTTCTAGCAGGGAGTCTGACACCAGCCTGAGCTGGTTAAGGAACCAGTTATGGTAACTTGTAGGTGAGGAGTTAGGCACCTCTGTTTTGTGGGCCCGGACCTCATCGTGGTAAACTCTTAAAAAGGGCAACAGCACAAACATTACCTACAGCCTTTTTATTACATTATTTTGGAAGGATTTTTCACAATTTTGCTTTTGCTTTTACTTGGCTGCCAGGCCCTTATTTACAACGATTGCTATTTCTCAGGACCGGTGGGGCACACTGGGAAATTCTTGCAAAGTGAGAAAATGCAAATC
>NW_021890238.1:0-650 GCF_006229205.1 Suricata suricatta
GGCAGGGGTGTGTGTGTGTGTGTGTGTGCATGTGTGACAGCCTGACCCTGTGAGTGTATGTGAGTGTGTATGTGTGAACATTGTGCATGTGAAGGTGTTTGTGTGCCTGTATGTGCATGTGTGTGAATGTGTGCTAGTGTGTGTGTGAGCATCTGTGTGCACATGTGTAGCCATGTTTGTGCATGTGTGAATTTTGCAAATGTGTGAGAGTGCTTGCGTGTGCATGTGTATGTGCATGTGTGTGAGGGTATGGCCTGTGTCTGAGTGTGTGCATGTGCGTGCATGTGTGAGCATGTACACATGTGTGAGTATATGTGCATTTGTGACAGTGTGAAACTGAGAGTGTATGTGAGTGTGTGCACGTTTGTGAGTATGCGAGTGTGTGTGCATGCGCATGCATTGCATGTGTGCATGTGAAGGTGTTTGTGCTCCTGTATGTACATGTGTGTGAACATGTGCAAATGTGTGTGAGTGTGTAACCATGTGTGTGACCATGGGTGTGCATGTGTGAATGTGTGTGGATGGGTGTGAGTGTGCCTGTGTGTGTACATGTATGTGCATCTGTATGAAGGTATTGCATTTACTTGAGTGTATGGATGTGTGTTCATGTGTGAGTCTATTCATGTGTGTGAGTGACTGTGTGTGCATGT
>NW_021890239.1:0-650 GCF_006229205.1 Suricata suricatta
CTCTAAGCCAGCCGAGTCCCAGATGTCAGGGTTTAACCCCCTTCTGCTGTGGCCCTAGGCCCGGGGGATCAGATGCGGGGCCCCAGGGTGCTCTCCGCACCTAGCAAGGCGGGCGCCCTGTAACTGATGGGCTCTGCTGGGAGCCCCGCCTCTGGAACGCATCCTCCCTTCCCGGCGGGCTCTTCCTCCCCACACTGAGTCCTGCGTGCTTGGAGAGGCTTGTTCACCTCTCTGTGGGCCATCGGAGGCTCGGCGGGGGGCTCGGGTCCCCTGCACACCGCATGGTCACAGCGGCTTGACGAACTCTCCCTGCGTGTCCTGCGGCTTCTGCGGGACACGGGCGGCTGGGCGGCGCTGCAGAGCCCACACTTCACCTGCCACCTTGCTGATGCGAAGTTCCCGGAGAGGAGAGCATCTGTCACTTCGCTCGTCCGTGTGGCACCGGCAGCAGGCTCTTCACAGTACCCGGCCGTGGGGCCCCGTGGGGCCGAGCAGCCACCAGACAGCACTGGCAGCCAGGGCAGCGGTGATGGGGACAGGCACCCACGACGGGGAGCCCTGACCCGGCCGGTGTCTGAACCACATACGCGAGCGGAAGCATCTGCAGCAATGGAAGGGGGGTCAGGGGCGGGGAGATGGGCGGTCTCCCC
>NW_021890240.1:0-650 GCF_006229205.1 Suricata suricatta
CTGCAGTTTTCTGTGCCAGAGTGCTGAGATCTTCCTCCACTATCCAAACATTTGACTCTAGCTACACTCAACAGCTTTACAAGGTGTATCATAAGAATAAAGTTAACCGTACAAATGAGGAAAGAGTCTGTAAACGATACCTTTTGTGAAAGTGACTTAAGTTCAGTGAAGAGCATTTCACAAGAGTTTGAAAAGACCTCATCACCTGGCAAATAAAATAATTTTAGAACAATCTATCCTCACATAAAAGAAGGAAAAACTATGGGAGCGACATTTCTTTTTGACAAGGGAAGAAAAACTAAAGAAGGAAGAAAAAATAAAGTGCTTTTTGGGAATTAAGAAAGCTGAATAAGTGAGAAATACTCAGTGAGGCACAAAATGAAATAATAGGAAAGCATTCCAGGAGCTGAGAAGCACTTAAGGCAGGAGATAGAGTTTTCTTGCCATAATCTTTCAAGGCTCCCTTCCAAGAGAGGGATTTATTTTTGTATCCAAAGTTTATCTGGTTCCTGAGAAGTATGGCTGTTTAGGTGGGCAAAGTGATCTGAAGACCCCTTATATGTAAAGTGGAAGTGAAGCTTCGGTTTTAGGAATCTTATCTAAAAGGTACTGGCCATTAGTTACCAATTCCTCTAAGAAGTAGTATTTCT
>NW_021890241.1:0-650 GCF_006229205.1 Suricata suricatta
GGGTAAGCGGGAGAGGACGCCGGGGCCAGGACTCTAGAAACATTTTCTGGAGATACGCGAGAAAAAAAAGATCACAACAAACATTTAAATACATTTAAATAGATACAGTGCTTTATGTGTGGTGGCCTTATTCCACTTGCCAATTTAAGTTTGTGTGCGTAAGAGGAATTATAATTGGCTTCATTCTGAGTGATTCTTTTTTCTTTTAGCCTGAAAGAAGCTTTGTCATGAAGCATGCAAAAATTGCATGCTCAGGTAAATATTTTTTTTCCTTTGAAAAAAATATTAACTATTTTGAGACTGCACATTGATGATTGTTTTTCTTAGCTTTTTAGGTTTAAAAGAAAAATACCAGCTCTCTCTTGGTGCTTATTAGTAACTCTGATTCCTTTTGGTCTTAGATTGTTTTGGGGAGGAAATACTAGTCTGAGTGTGCAAGTTTAAACTCTAGTTCAGAGAGAAAAACTCTGCAAAAGGTCTGGATTCAGCCTGACAACCTAGACTAATCCTGAGACTCCTCTTTTTTTGAGACCTAGATCTCTAGTGAGGCAGACACCCACCAGGGAGCAGCACCAGGCAGGTGGCATAGCACTGTGGTTAGGTGAAAGTATTTGAGGTCCCAGAGTTCCAGGTTCAAACTCAGCTCTGTC
>NW_021890242.1:0-650 GCF_006229205.1 Suricata suricatta
GTGGAGAGCAGGACTGACTCTAGTGGCTGTTATTATGAGCATGTTTCCCAGGAGTGTTGTCAGGTAAATGAGCAAGAAAACCAGGAAGAAGAAGCCCTGTAGTTTGGGGTGGTTGGAAAATCCCAAGAAGATGAATTCAGTGACGGCTGTCTGATTGTTCATTTCAAGTGGTGTCATAGCTACAAAATAATGAGAAAAAAAGAAGCCACAATGAAAAGGCACAGAAGTCACCCCCAAAATGGGTCTATAAATTTACAGAGCCATGTCAACTGATGTAGGAGATAGAATGATCTGGACTAGGGAGGGAGATGTGCAGGAGTGTCTTCAGAGAGATCACAGCTTCTCAAACAACACATCTGGCCATCTCAGATCCAGGGACCTCCCGTGGATTTGCATGATTACTGGTAGGTGAGAATAAATGTAACCTTGGTTAAACCCAACAATAAACCACGAACCTCTAAATCAGTGTGACCACATTTCTCATTGTCTTGGTTATACCTAGCTCCAACTTTATCTTTTTTGGTATGCATTTCATTTTTTCTTTTATTTTTTTTCTAAGAAATAAAGTTTTATTGCAAAAAAAATTTTTTAATGTAGAAAGATACAAACAAGAATTTAATCACATACAGAATTAGAGCCAGTGCTACCTT
>NW_021890243.1:0-650 GCF_006229205.1 Suricata suricatta
GGGATAGAGTGTCCTGAGATGGAGAAGATCCCTTCCCGGAGAGCCTGCAGCCACCAGCGTCCCGACAGCAGGGAGGAGGAGGCGGGCCACCAGGCTGTGCACCCTGCCTCCCAGTGCGGGCCCTTCTCTGTGCCCCTGTGCGCCCACCGCTCTGCACTTACCAGGCTGTGTCACAATCCACCAGGCTTCTCACCGACCAGGGAGTCAGCCACCCGAAGCCCACCAGCCAAGTCTGGCCTATTTCGTTTTCCTGACATGTTATCGGGACACATCCTTGCTCGTTCACCTACACATCTTCTGTGGTCATTTCCCACTGTATCACAGGGTAGCTGTGAAAGATAGGTGGCCCCCAAAGCCTAAACTAGTTTTGGAGTGGCTCTTTGCAGAAACAGTTTGCCAACCCTGCTCGATTGTCTCATGTATCACACCGGAAGTGGGGCCTGGGAAAGGAATTTGGGATGAAGGATGAACTTATGTCTGGATAAATGAGTCACATGGACTTGGGTTTGATTCCTGGCTGTGCCCTTCAAAAGCTGTGATCTTAGGCACATTGTTTAACCTACGTGAAGTTGCTTATCAAGAAAATTAGATTCATACTACTTCCTTTTCAGAGCTGTGGTCAACACTAAGTAAGAAAGCAGATGTAGATT
>NW_021890244.1:0-650 GCF_006229205.1 Suricata suricatta
AAATTCCATAGGTCCAAAAACTAAAACAAAAATACTGTTACTGCATAATTCTTAGGCTAAATTCATGAAAGAATGCAAAACGTTTGTAATTTAAAAACAATGAAATCAATATATATGTTGAAATTTGTAGATAATGCCAAAAGCAGTACAAAAAGGAAAAAGTATAGCTTTAAATATAATGAAGAGAAAACAATAAAAATTAAAAGTAATCAAGCTAATAGTTCAACTCAAGAAGATAAAAGAGTATCAGATATACCAAAAGACACTAGGATGAATTCAATGATAAAATACAAAAACCAATGAATAAAGAAATCTTAAATTACAAAAATTGAATACCCCAAAAGCAAGCCTTTGAAAGGAGCACTAATATAGATAAACCTCTGGAATGACTGACTTAAAAATTAAAAAGATAGTAGCAGGTAATGTTTAGAATTGCTGAATCATTATATTATACACCTAAAACAAATATAACACTATGTTAATTATTCTTCAATAAAAAAAATTAAAGATTGCATGCCAACTTTTAAAGCCATAGATTGATAATAGATACAGAATTTTTTATTTAAAAATTACAAGTTGGGGTGCCTGGGTGGCTCAGTCGGCTGGGTATACAGCTCTTGATTTCAACTCAGGTTATGAACTTACAGTTT
>NW_021890245.1:0-650 GCF_006229205.1 Suricata suricatta
GTAGTCACCCCTTGGGAAAAGGGAATGAAAGCAGCTTGCCTGAGAGAAGTAGGTTAATAACGCCCGGAAAGTGCTTTGCCTGGAATCCCACTGCAGTGGGCGTTCTGTAAACCTTTCCTTTTAAAAGGGACTATTATTATTATTATTAATAGTGATGGGGTCAGCAACCACCTGCCACCTAGGAGAGACGTCCCTCATCCCTCGAGCTGGGAAGAACGCCTGAGAGAGAGGTGTTCCAAAGAAAGCGCTTCCTGTCAGTTTCACAGACCGGAACATTCCAAGGCCGCCGGGTTCAGGGAGGCTCTAAACAAAAAGCCACGGGGTAGCGAACGGAAGCTGCGGAGGCCACCGGGCAGGGCTGCCGCTCACCCGCGCACCCGGGAAGGCATGCTTGCCCTTCAAAGAGTGCCGACCTTGCCCCTCACAGAGAGGGAAGAAAGAATCAAGAATCAGGTCAAAGGAGGAGACACAGAGCAGGAGATTTGCCAAGACAGACAGACTGTGGATGACAGAACTGTGTCACGAACTGTTCAAAAGAAACACTTACTTAGCCATGCATCGGTTTGCAGGTCAGCGGGGACTCCGGAGGGGAGAGGTAAAAACGTTCTGAAAAATCAGGTCTGGGGTAACCGGGCGGGGGGGGGGGGGGG
>NW_021890246.1:0-1420 GCF_006229205.1 Suricata suricatta
TTCGACCTTTTGTTTACTGCTGCTCTTTTCCTAGTTAGTTCATCATATTCTGCTTTCCATAGCAGATATTGGCCTTCTGACAGGTATGCTTCTGCAACCTGAATCCAGTCCTGAGGCGTCATCCAACGGGACATTGGGGCCTCTAGCAATGTGAGTGTATAGGGCGCAGGTGGCGTATATTCGGCACAGGCAGTTTTTAGTTCCTTATCCATCCTTTAGGGAAGAGGTCCCCAAGAAGGACCTCATCCAGTTCTCCCTTAAGAGCAACGGGGACGCAGCAAACAAAATCTGTATCGCCTTTCTGCCTCTCTAACGGCAGCTCTGAGCCCTACCCCTTTTGAAAGTGGCATGGGAGAAAGAGGCCCAGATGGAGGCAAAGTCCCTGTCCTCTGAAAGGGGAAAGCCCAATTGTCGGATGTTAAGTTTGAAACCTTTGTAGTGGTGGAGTGGCGGACAGTCCCTGAGTCCACCTTGTTATCATTTGGAGGGGCTGTGGGCTTGAAGATTCCCAAAGCCTCTGTGGAGGGGGTCTAGTGCCTTCTTTCTAAGGGTCGATAGAGAAAGAACTTCGACCGGGACCTTTTGAGGTCCTTGTGAAATATAACATTGTCTAATATCGTCCTCAACCTGATTCCAGATATCTATGCTGGCAGTTCTGTCTTCGTGGAACCAGGGGCACTGTTTTTGAACAAAATGTAAAAATTGAGCAATTGGTTGAGGGCATACCTTTATTATGTCTATTAAGAGTCTCCTTTCCTTAGACATTTTATTGCCCATACCGTCTCAAAAATTGTTTTTACTTCTCCGCCAACTCACCGCACGTCTCTTACGAAGAGGGGTCTGTGGCCCCCTATGACGGAAGTCTATCCATCCGTCTAATCCAGTGGGAAAGACTTAGTTAAAAGAGAAGGGCTTTGCTTCAGGTCCCTGTTCAGGCGCCACTTGCCAGAGTCATGTTCTAGCTGGTCCAGGGGTCCCTGAAGGATGGACGCTGTCTGGGAGAGAGGGATGAGAGAGCCTTGAGATTCCTTCTGATCACCAGGCAGGCATCTCTACTTTGAGACTCAGCTTTACTTATGGTTAAGGGTATGAGGAACAGCAAAGAAGTGGCATTCACCTTAGAAAATGATTTCTGATGATACATTTCTTTGATATGTAAAAATTTGACAGAACACAGATTTGCAGAAAACTAATGTAGAGCCTTTATTAATAGTGATTGATGTATGTGATTTAGATGCTTATCATACAAAAAAAGAAGATATCTTTAGCATTCAAATACAAGACAATGTTTTCAGCATAGCAAAGGCAGAAGGTAGGTCTTAGTGAGCGAGGATCAATAGCCTATCTACTTAAGGGGAAGCATAAGTAAAACAGGATTCTCAGGAAAGGAGATGTTTGCTCCCATATTCACAAAAGAAGA
>NW_021890247.1:0-650 GCF_006229205.1 Suricata suricatta
CCGCAAAATGTTCAGATTTGGGTTTTATTTTTTAGCCCAATTTGAGAGACTTTGTTTAGGGGAGAGTTTAACCTTTTGTCTGTTCCAACCATGTGTGATAATACACGTGTGATTGCCTCCACTTTTCTCCTTCCTGATGAGGGATTTTGAAGCTTTCTGGACATTTCCTTTGTCTTCTGTCTTTTGTCCTATGATTATGCCTTCTTTGTTTACATCTTTTCCAAAGATTGCAAATTCTGCTTTTGAAAATGTGCTTTTGCGGTTCCCTTTCAGCTTTTCAAGAACATTCTTGCCACAACCTGGATGTCTCCCTGAATTCACACTGATGCCCTAACCCCTTTGGGATGGTATTTGGAGGTGGGGTCTTTTGGGAGGTGATTAGCTCCTCAGAGTAAAGCCCCCAGGGGTGGGATTAGTGTCCTTATAAAACAGACCCAAAAGAGGTGTAAGGAGACAGTTGAGAAAGCCGTCTATGAAGCAGGAAGTGGGTTCTTCCTAGACACCAAATCTGCAGGTGACTTGATCTTGGACTTCCAACCCCCAGAGCTGTGAGAAATAATTGTGTGCTGTTTCTAGGCCCCCTCGTCTTTGATAGTTTATTATAGTCGCCCAAACAGACTAAGACAGTTATTGAATCCACATTACAAATC
>NW_021890248.1:0-650 GCF_006229205.1 Suricata suricatta
TCATGTTTAAAGAAAGATTGGGCACAAGTAGAGAGATCTGAGAGCATGTCCCTTGGAAGCACATAGACATGAAAATTTGTTCACTTTCTAGACTTTTCTCAGGCGAAACAGAAGCTGTAAACCTCTGGGGGAGGGCTGGGAAACCATTCTATTCCTAGGACCCAGTGTGTGTGTGTGTGTGTGTGTGTGTGTGTGTGTGGTGGGGTGGGGGTTGGGGGTTGATGCAAAAACCATCTGCTGCTCTAAGAGGAAACTCCTTACCCTAGACCTAGGCAAAGATACGGTTCTCCTGAGGGAGGGGTAGAAGCAAAAGAACTAGAAACCCATCTGCCCCTACCATGAGCCTTGCATTAAGTAAATAGAAAAAGGGGGCTGGGGGAGGGGCAGAAAACTCTCACCAGCCCAAGACTACCAAGAGTTTGATTTCTGGGCCAGGGAAGGCCAGAAACAAAAGGCCCTCACCCAAGGTCCTGGGCACTCATGGTCTGCTTAAGGCTGAAGCGAAAGAGAAATGACGACCTTCTCCATTGTGCTTTGAACTGCCCATCAAGTAATAAGCAATGACAGTCTAGTGCTGAGAAAAAGGGAAACAAAACGCAGGGTGGTAGATTTAAAGTCAATTATATAAATAATTACATTAAATATAAATG
>NW_021890249.1:0-650 GCF_006229205.1 Suricata suricatta
GTACGCTAGAGTGTGAGGGGAACATGGGACCTGAAATATACTGCATCTAACCAAGCTGAAAGCAAGCCTCGATATGCTCAAGGGCAATTTAGCTATCTGCAAAAACAAAATCCAACACTGTTTAGAGGAAGATCAGAGGGACTCCTGGGTGGTTCAGTCGGTTGAGCGTCTGACTTCGGCTCAAGTCATGATCTCACGGTTCGTGGGTTCGAGCCCCGCATTGGGCTCTGTGCTGACAGCTCAGAGCCTGGGGCCTGCTTCGGATTCTGTGTCTCCCTCTCTCTCTGCCCCTCCCCTGCTCATGCATGCTTTCTCTCTCAAAAATAAAATAAAACATTTAAAAAATTTAGAGGAAAATCATATAATCTTCATAACATATCACCCACAGCGTTCAACATACAATCCAAAATTACCAGCTATGTGAAACAGGAAAACACAGATAATAAAAGCACATTCATGCATGACCCAGAGGCTGGAAGAGGAAAAGACTTGAAAATACATTAAAGAATTTAGGAGTATATCGAGACAATGGATATAAGAGATGGAAAATTAAAGAGAAAAAAATGGAAACTATGAAAGAACCAAATAGAAATTTTAGGACTGAAAAATACAAGTATCTAAAATGAAAAATCTACCAGAGGAATTTAGCC
>NW_021890250.1:0-650 GCF_006229205.1 Suricata suricatta
ACTCCTTTTAGAGTCCGTTTTTCTGCTGTGTGTAACCATTGAAGTTTCAACCCAGTCTTTTTAAATCTTGTTGTTATTTATAAGCCTACCCTCTTAATGGTAGCCACTGTATCAGTGGTCAGTGAATGATGTGCTGGAAGTTTTCCTTAGACCCATTTTGATGGAAGGTTCTGTGGATGGTTTGGGGAATATATTCAAAGTTTGGGCAGTTGACGCATCTGCCCTGGTTTTTGCTTTTTTCTTGTGGGAAACCATAAGCTCATCCAGGAATAAGTAACTGGCATCAGCTCTGTTTTTATCTGCATACTTACACCATCTTGAACATGTGCATACCCAGGAATATGTCAGAGTTTTTCAAAGCCCACAAGGCTGTATCATTTCCTAAATATCCCTTTTTGATGTTTGACTTGTCCCTTATTTCCCCCCAAACAATATGGCAGCTCTTGGCAGCTGTAATTTGCCCTTCTGGAATAGTTCTGCCAAATGCTGTTGTGGGGCTAATGGACTTCTCTTACTCCATAAGCAATATAACTTCTTGCAGCCTTTGAATTTTCACTCAGGCTCTTAATTCTGTCAGGAATACTCTACCCTGGAATAGACCGTTACTAAGATTTGGCAATGACATGAGGAAATTGAGATTATTGTGGATT
>NW_021890251.1:0-650 GCF_006229205.1 Suricata suricatta
CACTGAGCCAAGGGGGTGGCTCTACCACCCCAGGGGACCTACAGGGCAGAACATCAGACTGAAGAATATCACTGCCTTGCTAGCTTTTAGACTTGCTTGGAGGGCACCTGGGTGGCTCAGTCAGTTGAGCATCCAGCTTCAGCTCAGGTCATGATCTTGCCGTCCGTGGGTTCGAGCCCCATGTCAGGCTCTGTGCTGACAGCTAGCTCAGACCCTAGAGCCTGCTTCAGATTCTGTGTCTCTCCCTCTCTCTGACCCTCCCCTGCTCATGCTGTATCTCTCTCAAAAATAAGTAAAACATTAAAAAAATTAAAAAAAATAGACGTGCTTGGGACCCGTCATCTCTTTCTTCTGATTTCTCCCTTTTGCAACAGAATGTTTAACCTATGCCTGTCCTACCACTGCATTTTAGAAACACAGAACTTGTCTGGCTTCACAGGTTCACAGCGAGGGAAGAATTCTGCCTCAGGATGATCTGACTTCCAGTTTCATCCATATCTGATCTAGATGTGACTTTGGCTCTTAGACTTCAGAGTTGATGCTGTAACAAGTTAAGGCTTTGGGGCTCCTTAGGTGAAAGGAATGTACTTTGCATGTGAGAAAAATATGAATTTTGGGGACCAGGGGCAGAATGCTGGGGACTAAATTGT
>NW_021890252.1:0-650 GCF_006229205.1 Suricata suricatta
GCTCATGTGCCTTATCCATTTTCTTTGGTTGGGCTCTTCGTCCTGTTCTTATTGATCTGGGTTTATTTAATCTTTTTGTCAGTTTACATGTTGCAAATACTTCTTAAGAGTTTATTTTTTATTATTTTCAAAATAATGTTTTAATGTTTATTTGAAAGAGAGCAAGAACCGATGCCAAGGTAGGGGAGGGGCAGAGAGCGAGAGGGAGAGAGAGAATCCCAAGCAGGCTCCATGTTCTCAGCACAGAGCCCAGTGTGGGGCTTGATCTCCCGAATCATGAGATCATGACCTGAGCTGAAATCAAGAGACAGACACCCAAGTGACTGGGCCACTTGGGCGCCTTTTAACATTTTAAGTTATTTCTACACCCAACGTGGAGCTCTCACTCACAACCCCGAGATCAAGAGTCACTCCCCTACCACCTGAGCCAGCCAGGCACCCCACAAATCTTTCTTTTTTTAAAATTTTTATTTATTTTTTAAGTTTATTTTTGTTTTTACTTATTTTTGAGGGAGAGAGAGACAGAGCGTGAGCTAGGGAGGGGCAGAGAGGAAGACACAGAATCGGAAGCAGGCTCCAGGCTCGGAGCTGTTAGCACTGAACTCGAAACCCCCAAGTTCATGACCTGACCCAAAGTTGGACACTTAACC
>NW_021890253.1:0-650 GCF_006229205.1 Suricata suricatta
TGACTGTGGGTCAGAGAGGGAAGGATCATGCTGTTTGGAGATCAGCTTCAGAGTATCTTAGATCTCTGTTTGTAGGAGCTGAGTCAACGTGTCTTGAAGAGGTCTCACGGCTATGCGGAACAGCCAGCGTCCTTGAAGACCTTGCTGTGCCCTTTCTGAGCAAAGGCTCAGGCTGGTCCTGCACGTGACTGCCATGCTCCATGTCATATGACACGAAGCCTTAGTCACACCTGATTGAAGAAGGAATTAGCACCTGGGGCAAATATCGCCCTTGGTAAAATGGAACAGAGGGGACAAGGAGCAGCTGCGGTGGCCCTTGTGTTGTGTGCTGGACAGTGGCTAATAGCAGAGGTTGCTGGGAGGCACCACCCAGACCTCTCGTCCAAGACCAAGGCTCTCATACCCTCAGCTGCTGGGGAGGGATGGTAGCCAACGGATCCCGGCTGACTCACCCTCTGGGAATATCTCTCAGTGGAAGGGAGCCACTTGGCCCAAGGTCATGCCCTGCCACCCCCAGCCTAAGGGTACCCCACAGCCAGCAATGGGTCAGGGTTCAGGTACAAAGACTCAACTTGCTTGCCTGAAGGGAACAACTGTGAACACCCATCCCAGCTCCAGGGTGCAGCATGGGATCAGCTGGGGCCCTTGCC
>NW_021890254.1:0-650 GCF_006229205.1 Suricata suricatta
TCAAGATTTGTAGAATTTGGCAAGCTGGCCCCACGAGGTTTGCAGTTTGAGTGATGGGTCTGTGTCAGGCATGGTGAAAATGACAGGAAAGGTGTCCAAGCAGGCAATACAGCAGACACTCCTTTGGCCCTTACCTCTGTGCCAGGCACTGTGCTGAGGGCTACTCATTAATTCATCTAATCTTCCAAATGATCTTCCAAGGCAATAACAACATTAATGTTATTACATCCTTTTTGCAGATGAGGGAACTGATGTTCCATAGGTAATGTGCCCAAGTTGTCACAGCTAATTGTGACAGCTGGGACTTGAATCTTTGCATCTGACTACACAACAGTAGTTTTCAATTGGGGGTGCTTTTGCACCCCCATGGGATGTTTGGCCATGTCTGAAAACATTTTTTGTCACTTTTGGGGGGGGTTCTACTACTGACATCTGGTGGATAGAGGTGAGGGTAACAAAAAAAAAAAAAATCAATTCCAAATGTCCTGAGTGCCTAGGCTGAAAAACCCTGCCCTGGAATTACCACTTCTTACAGTTCTGGTGATTGAGGATGAGAACCAGGCATCCAACTTGAAATCAACGGTTTAAACTGTGAATATTGTCTGATTCCCCCACTGGCTGCCTGAGACCCTTCACTTCTGTTCTTTGGT
>NW_021890255.1:0-650 GCF_006229205.1 Suricata suricatta
TGAATCTCACCACCTGAAACCTCAGAAGGGCCATGCCTTAGAAAAAGAAACTATGTCTCATGATTATGATTTTCCCTAAGATTAAGACCAAGACCAGAACAAAAGCAGATACAATGTAATGTAATGTACAATAAGACATCTACAAGTTTAAAGCGAACTGCCAATAACTAAAATGTCCAACAGAAAAAAAATAACATTCTCAGTAATAAAATCCAGAATCTTCATCATGTAATCCACAATGTCCAGTATACAATAAAATGAAAATGGAAGAGAAAAACGTAATCAATAGAAAAAAGAAGCAAATCAAAATAGATTCTGAGATGATATGGGTGTTGAAATGAACAGACAAGAACTTTAAAGCAACTATAACAAAAATGTCCAAGGGTAACTGAAAAAGATGATCATAAGAGTTAACAAATGGAAATATAAATCAAGAAATGGGAATTTTTTTATATTAACTTTTTTCTTTTTCTTTTATAGCTTATTGTCAAGTTGGTTTCCATGTAACAACCAGGGCTCATCCTGACAAATGCCCTCCTCTGTGCCCATCACCCTCTTCCCCTTTACCCCTCCTCCTTCAGCCCTGTTTGTTCTCAGTATTCAAGAGTCTCTCATGGTTTACCTCCCTCCCTTTCCCCAACTATTTTCCC
>NW_021890256.1:0-650 GCF_006229205.1 Suricata suricatta
GTATTCTATTTACAAGAGCATCAAAAAGAATAAAATACCCAGAAAAAATATACTAAGGAAAAGACTTTTACACTGAAATTTACAAAATACTGTCAAAGAAACTAATGTTGACCAAATAAATGTTAAGCTATGCTACATTCATGGGTAGGTACAGATTCGATGCAAACTACCAAAATTCTAATAGCCCTTGTTGCAGAAATGGCAAAGGCTATGGTAAGCAACACAAAATTTAAGGATAATGAAATGTTCTAAAAACTGACACCTGAATGGCTCAGTCAGTTGAGCATCCAATTCTTGACTTCACCTCAGGTCATGATCTCAGGTCGTGGGATCAAACCCCATGTCTGGCTCCATGCTGAATGTGCCAACTGCTGTAAGATTCATTCATTCATTCATTCTCTCTCTCTCCCACCCCTCCCTCCCTCTATCCCTTTCCCCTACTTGCATACTCTAAAATACAAAATAAACAGCTGATTAAAAACTGATTGTAGGGGTGCTCAAGTCCTTCAGTTGCTTAGCGTCCAACTCTTAGTTCCGGTTCAGGTTCATCTAACAGTTCATGGGATCAAGTCCTGCATCAGGCTCTCACCTAACAGCACAGAACCTGCTTGGCATTCTCTTTCCCTCTCCCCCAAAACAAATATTTTTTT
>NW_021890257.1:0-1420 GCF_006229205.1 Suricata suricatta
TTAAAACTGAAGAAGAAAGTGTTAAGTGGAAACAACTAGAGGGGCACATCAGAAAGAGGTCAATGCAAGAAAATTACAAGATGATTTTGAATGGACATAGAATTGCTGTTTGCAGTGAATCTGAGACGAAATTTAACCAAGGCTCCAACGTTAACAAATGTCTGCGTACTCATTTGCCAGAAAACCATCTTGAATGTAATAAAGGTGAGGAAGACTTGTCTCAAAGACCTAAATATAACATACAAAACAGTACACATCTGGAAGACAATCCTTATAAATACAGAGACCATGGGAACGCTCTGCAGCTGTCCTCCACTGCTGGTGATTATCAGACAATTTGTGTGGGACAAAACCCATTCTCATGTAATAAGTCTGGAAACACATTTAGTCAGTCACCAAGACTAAATATACATAAGACAAATGGTACTGGAGAGAAAAGGTACACTTGTAAGGACTGTGGCTTAGTCTTTCATTTGCAGTCAAGGCTCTCTCAACATCAGCGAATGCATGCAGGAGAGACGTCCTACAACTGTGAAGAATGTGGTCAAACCTTTAAGGACTACTCATCACTAAATACACATGGTCAAATCCATATTAGAGAGAGACCTGACAAATATCAACAACGTGGCAAGGCCTTTAATAGGCACTCCTACCTTACTAGACATCAGAGTATGCATATTGGAGAGAAACCTTACCAATGTAAAGAATGCACCCAAGCCTTTAAAGAGAACTCAAAAGTCACTTATCATCACATGGTTCTCACTGAAGAGAAACCTTACCAATGTAAAGAATATGACAAGGCCTTTCTCGAGCAGTCACACCTTAGTCAACATCTCAGAATTCATACTGAGGAGAAACCTTACAAATGTGAACAATGTGGCAAGTCCTTTCGCCAACACTCTCACCTTACTTTACATCTCAGAATTCATACTGGAGAGAAACCTTATGAATGTCAAGAATGTGGAATGGCCTTTCGCCAGCACTCAGACCTTACTAAACATCACAGAGTTCATACTGGAGAGAAACCTTATAAATGTGAAGAGTGTGGCAAGACATTTACCCGGTACTCAAACCTTACTCTACATCTCAGAATTCATACTGGAGACACACCTTACAAATGTGAAGAATGTGGGAAGACCTTTATAAACCACTCAAACCTTACTCAACATCAAAGAATTCATACTGGAGAGAAACCTTACAAATGTCAAGAATGTGGCAAGACCTTTATCAAGCCCTCAAGCCTTGCTGAGCATCACAGAATTCATACTGGAGAGAAACCTTACAAATGTGAACAATGTGGCAAGGCCTTTCGCCACCACTCAAGCCTTACTCTACATCTCAGAACTCATACTGGAGAGAAACCTTACAAATGTGAACAATGTGGCAAGGCCTTTAGTCAGCACTCAGTCCTTACTGTACA
>NW_021890258.1:0-650 GCF_006229205.1 Suricata suricatta
ATCTTCCTTATGGGGCCTGCATGTTGAGTCTGCCCCTGATTCCAGGGTCTCGGGGCTATACCCATACCCTGGATGCCATGGAGGCCTCCCTGACTGAGGGGATCTCTGGCTGGGACAGCCTGTCCCTGGAGGCAGCCTTCTCCTCTAGAAGTTGGAAGTCAGCATGCAAGGCATCCTGAGGCATGTTCCTCAGGCTCTCGGAGGGTCCCAGCAGGATGGACCCCAGTTGTCCATAGTTGAGATCTGCTTCTCCCCCACCACCTTGACAGCTGGCTCCCAGTGCAGGACGTCCTCCTCTGCTCAGCCCTTTCCCCCCAGGATTTCGGCCTGGGAGGAAGGAAGGGTATCACTTGGGATATGGGTCACTGGGAGCCTACCGCTGCTGCAGGCCAGGGCTCCAACACCCAGGGAGACCCCTGATACAATAAGGAGCAAGCAGGGGAGCAAGCTGTGAGACACGGAGAAGAGAGTGCCAGGCCTCCTGTGCCCACCCATCCCCACACACTCATCCCGGTGGGGCCCTGACACTTGCAGCCAAATGACCTGACTTACATGAAAGACACAAGAACAGTAACTATCTGCCTCATGTCAATATCTGGTAGGATTACGTGCCAGCCGTGCATCTCATGCTAATGCCTATTCACTCACTG
>NW_021890260.1:0-650 GCF_006229205.1 Suricata suricatta
GGAGGTCAGACCCGGAGGTCGGCCCCGGAGGTCAGGCCCTGCAGTTGTAACTGAGGCCCGGGCCAGCGCACAATAAAGGCCGCCTCCTGTCCTCTGCGTTTCCTGAACTCTGCCACGTTCTGCTCACCGTCCCCACTGTGCTCCCCTGGCGCCGGGAGGCCAAAGGCACAGGGTCCAGAGCTGTCGATGACAGGTGCCCAGGCGGGACCTCCATCCCCGAGGGGCCCTGGCCTCCCTGAGAAACAGGGCTCAGGGGCCCGGACCCACCGTCTGCTCTCCGGGCGAGGCCGGGGCTTGGAGCGGGGCTGCGGCTGGCCAGAGCCGTGACGTAACTCACTGAGCACCGCGGATGCTGCTCTCAGCAACACTATCCCGGTGGGAGCCGCGGCTTTTAGGAAGATGGCGAAATGCGGGAGAGGGGCCGGAAGGAGAGCCGCGGAGTCCGTTAGGCGCCTGCGGGCAGCCGGCCGTCACCTGGCAACGGGGGGAGAGGCTGGGAGAGCCTGGGCTTGAGCCGGGGTGGGGGGTGGGGTGGACAGAGGCCAGCCTCGCCCCTCCCCACCTGGGCCCAGAGAACCCCCGGGAGAGAAGAGCCTGGGGCCCAGGGAGGAGTCTGGAGACTCGGCTCACCAGCATCCTTAGTGCAGCCA
>NW_021890261.1:0-649 GCF_006229205.1 Suricata suricatta
GCCATTGCAAATGGCAACATTTCCTTCTTTTTGATGACTGAGTAATATTCGTGTGTGTGTGTGTGTGTGTGTGTGTGTGTGTGTGGGTGGGTGGGTGGGTGGGTGGGTGTGTGTGTGTGTATACATACCACTTCTTTATCTATTCACCAGCCGATAGACATTTGGGCTTTTTCCATACTTTAGCTACTGTTAATAGTGCTGCTGTGAACACTGTAGTGCACGTACCCCTTCAAATCTGTATTTTTGTATTCTTTGGGTAAATACCTATTAGCGCAATTGCTGGTCTGTAGGGCATTTCTATTTTTAGTTTCTTGAGGAAACTATACTGTTTTCCAGAGCGGCCGCACCGTCTGCACCCCCCCACCCCGACAGTGCAGGAGGGCTCCCCGGTGTCCACATCCTCACCAACACCTATTGTTTCCTAAGTTGTGAATTTTAGCCACTCTGACGGGTGTGAGGTGGTGTCTCATTGTGGTTTTGATTTGTATTTCCCTGATGATGAGCGATGTTGAGCATCTTTTCATATATTTGTTGGCCATCTGGATGTTCTTTGGGAAAGTGTTTATTCATGTCTTCTGCCCATTTCTTCACTGGATTATTTGGTTTTGGGGTGCTGAGTTTGATAAGTTCTTTATAGATTTTGGATACG
>NW_021890262.1:0-649 GCF_006229205.1 Suricata suricatta
TCCTGGCCTTTGTGCTATTGTTCTCATACATTTTACTTTTAGCATACCAAATTATGTTTTTGGTTTATATAATCATTCTCTTTGACTGAAGTATAGATCCTGCAATATTAAATTATATAGAGACTCAACAATTATATATGTTAAGAAATGCTCACCACAGTGAGTTTTACGGTATTAGTGACTATAATACCTCTGCTGTACTTTTCACCTGGTGACTTCTTTATGTTATAAGTTTGTACCGCTTAATCCTTTTCACTCATTGTGTCCATATCCCCAGTTTGATCTCCCTATTTATGAGTGTCTTTCTTTGTTGTTGTTTATTCACTTGTTTTTTGTTTGTATTTTTTAAATTTTTATTTAAATTCAAGTTAGTTGACATATAGCTTACTAGTGTTTTCAGGAGTAGAATTCATTGATTCATCACTTAGGTAAAACACCCAGTGCTCATCGCAACAAGTGCCCTCCTTACTGCCCATCACCCATTTAGCCCATCCCCCCACCCACCTCTTCTCTAGCAACCCTCAGTTTGTTCTCTGCTTTTATGAGTCTCTTGTGATTTGTCTCCCTCTCTGTTTTTATTTATTCTCCTTTTCCTTCCTTTCCCCTATGTTCATCTGTTTTGTTTCTTAAATTCCACAAAGGAGTGAAT
>NW_021890263.1:0-649 GCF_006229205.1 Suricata suricatta
CCGTCCCTCCCTCCCTCCCTGTCTTTCCTTCCTTTTCTTTCTTTCTCTTTCTTTCTTCCTTCCTTCCTTCCTTCTTTCTTTCATTCCCTCCTTCCTTCCTTTTTCCTTCACACCTCCCCCAAAGTCTTGATTCTCTTTGGTGAGTTCTGCTTTAAGACATTTGATTTTACTATTATACCCTTGGAATCAAGATTTAACTCTCCCACCCAGGACATGATTGAAAATAAATTATGTGTTTAATATGACTATTAATATAGTTAATTTAGTAACAATATTTTGTCTTTTGTAATTCACCTAAAATAATATTAACTTTTAAAGCAAGTATTAGGTGAGAATGCAGGCATAGGTTTTTCTTCTTTAGTATAACCTATAGCACCTAGAGGCTATTTCTTTTTCATCTGCAGTGTCCACAAGTGATCAGAGTGCATAGTAAAAATAAATTCAATAAATTCTTGTTGACCCTACTAGAAAAATTAAAAGGCCCTCCTATATCTAGTACCTTCTAACTCTGTTCTTATTTTCATCTCTGGTATCTGACAACTCTTGTGGATTTAAACGACATCAACAATTTTATTATAGACAACAGTGAGGATAATAAATTACAGGAAACCAGAAGCACTTAGTGCCAAGAAAAATAATGGAATTATTA
>NW_021890264.1:0-649 GCF_006229205.1 Suricata suricatta
TTAATGGGAGGAGCCAAGATGGCGGAGAGGAAGGCAGCTCTGTAAACTCTGCCTGCCCCATTTATCGAACCGAGAAGGATATGACTCTCATCTGCGAGAGTGGAAGGAGAAAATATGGACTCCAGAAAGAATAGAACCTCAAGGATACCTGAGTGAGTGAGGGCGAACGGGGAAGATCTGAAAATAGGCAAGACCGGGATGGGCAGGGGAGACAAGATCCCCAGCCCAACGTGGGGGAAGCGCGCAGAGCCTGAGAGACAAAGGGAAGAGACAGGGGAGCACACTTCCCGGCGAGAAGTGGCCGGAGCGCGGCTGCGCCAGGGGCAAACAATTCGAACTTGGTTTTGGGAACTGAACCACAGACCACATTTCTACGGCGCACCTCGCCCCTTGCATGGACTACACGAATCCCGGGTGCCCACGGTAAAAAATAGAGTCCACACCTATGTGACCCCCGACAAGGAGTCCGTGGCGGATGGAGGCCTGGGCCTGCGCTTAGACTGCAGGAGCTCCCAGCTCATTTCCAGCAGCACACAGCGCCTTGAGCAACAGCTATCAGAAACCAAGAGAGACTCAGTTTTTTGTTTTTGTTTTTTTTTATTTACCTTTCCCCCATTGCAATCGCAATCCTGGCTGGGGGTGGGGACTC
>NW_021890265.1:0-649 GCF_006229205.1 Suricata suricatta
TGCTGGGTGCCGGGTGCCTGCTTCTGATACAAATTTTTCAAGTTAAAGAAATGGGAGGGGCGCCTGGGTTGAGCGGCCGACTTTGGCTCAGGGCATGATCTCATGGTTCGGGAGTTCGAGCCTCGCGCCGGGCTTTGTGCTGAGAGCCTGGAGCCTGCTTCAGATTCTGTGTCTCCCTCTCTCTCTGCCCTCCCCCACTCTCTCAAAATAAACATTACAAAAAATTTTTTAGAAAAGACCACACAATTCTAAGTTGAAAAGACTAAGAAATCAAAGAGGAGACAAGAGAAGTTAGGGATTTCTCCAATGTCCCATGTAACACGCAATTTACAGGTGTGTGTGGGGGGGTGGGGGGGTCTGTATGTTAAACTGTAATACTTCCCTCAGACAAAATGCTGCACAAGCACCATGGGGCAGTTAGTGAAATTTACATGCCACCTCTAGTTGTAAAAAAGATGCTTATAGGGACGCCTGGGTGGCTTAGTCATTTGAGAGTCAGATTCTTGGTTTCGGCTCAGGTCATGATCTCACAGTACGGGAGTTCAAGCCCCATGCCAGGTTCTGCATTGACAGTGCGGAGCCTGCTTGGGATTCTTTCTCTCTCCCTCACTCTCTGCCCTTCCCTTTCTCGCTCTCTCTCAAACTAAGC
>NW_021890266.1:0-649 GCF_006229205.1 Suricata suricatta
GGAAAAGCTGAGGAGCGTTATTTTAAAAGAGACACGGCAACTTCCTTGAGAGCCTGAAAGTCGAATTATAATCAAGCCTGATCTGGGAGTAAATAAAATACTGACACTGAAAATACAGCCCTGCGTTTTCACACACGCACCTTTCTATTCTTTGTTCTTTTCCACCTACACTCTCACAAACCACCGGGTGAGAACCACGATCAGCGGAGCATCACGCAGCCCCCCACGCAGGGCCCCCTCCGCCCGCAGGCGGATGTGTCCTGCGCAGGCCCTTCCCGAGCCCCTGCCTCGGCTGAACACCCCGACATTTTGTTCCGTCCTCACACCACGGCCCACAGGGTTCTCCCTTCCCGAAGATGCACCAGTGTCCCCCAAGTACCCCGAAACCATCTCCAATCTCTACAACTGCCCACGCACGCTATGATTTCAACCCAAAAAGCCCTCAATGAACTGGCACACCCGAAAAAATACATCCGGGGAAAACCCTACACAAGAAACAGAAGAAAAAGACATGCGAGGCGGTTAAGGGAAACAGCGAGCTTCTTTCTGGCTTAAGAGAAACATCCCACAGCGGCCTTCTCCCAGCAGCGCAGCTACACAGGGACGTTACTCACAGCAGATCTGCGGCCCTCGTTGTCCGTGAAGTCGC
>NW_021890267.1:0-649 GCF_006229205.1 Suricata suricatta
CAGACAATGGGGAGACCCATATCGATGTGCCCTCCAAGACCCAAGGGGAGGGCAGCTTCTCCAAGCAGAGGGCGTCTCCAGGATGCTGGACCACCCTGACGCCGGGGATGTGGGACATCCAGTACGTCCACAAGACCCAGCAGGATCCTGCTGGTCTCCAGGGCCTTTATTCTGAGGCCGAGAAGCTGAAGACATCCTATCAGCCGGACGTCATCGCGTCCATGGAGGTGGTGAACGCCATCACAAGGGTCGCCCTCGTCTCCCGCCAGGTGAGCAGAGACCAGCTGGAGGAGGCCTGCACGCACCATGGCCGCGAGGTCGACGACGTGCCCCACACGTTCTGCCAGCTCCTGTCCAGTGTGGAGCAGTGCCACCAGCAAGGTATCTTCCCTGGGGACGTGACGCTGGAGACCCTACTCTATGAGAGGGAACTCAAAGTATCTCACACCGGCGTTGGCCTCACCGTGGAGTTTGCGGGGTACAAACTCCACACGTTTCAGGAGAGCCCCGGGTCAGTTGCCCCGAGAACGTTCCTGCAGCAAGAGGAGGAACGGTCTCCCATGGATGTGTGGAGCCTGGGGGCAGTTTGGTCCTCAGTGATCACGGGGTATGAGCCCTTTGAGGGGGAAGTCTTCTGGCATGTCATCAG
>NW_021890268.1:0-1420 GCF_006229205.1 Suricata suricatta
TTGAGCCAGCCCCTCCCTTCTGCCTAGCTGCCCCTATAGACACAGGCAGGAGTGAAGGATCTCCGACCAGCAGTATGAACAGGACATGGGTCTGCCTCTGATTCAGGAGCAATGCAGGCCCTAGCAGGTGTTTATGCAGGAGCCAAAGCTTGGAGCCAAAGCTCAGAAAAGGCTGCCCTAGAAGGCCCCTTTGTGTGTTTTTCCCCCAACCCCTCCTCACCTCTCCTCTACCTCCCCCAACACTTAGATGATGTGTACAAAATCTTTAAGAGGAATGATAGAATATCCGCTTGAATGTATGTTTCATGAGGGATTATTTAGGCTATTAGCACAGAATAGACAGTCAATGAATATTTGTTAAGTTCATGAATGAATGATAGGAGTTATTCAACATAAGCTTAGGGAATAGAGAATTGAATCCACACTAAGGGGTAAATGACAGGTTATTTTCCTAAGAGCGGAGTCTGCTATAGATGAGGAGGAATGGTGGGGAATGGGTGATGAGTAAGTTAGTAAAGGAGAGCCCAAGAATATGTGGAGAGGAACAGGTTCATTTGGGTCATCATTTTGCCTTGGGCTGACTTTCCAGGAGAGAAATCCAAGATGTGAAAATTACACCCACTTGGCTTCCAAGCTTGGCTTGGCCTCTCCTTTTTCATTGCTCATTCCATAGAGCGGGACTCAACACATTTATATAGATTAAATGGGGGTGGGGGTGCAGGAACAGAGCGTACCATATGGCTCAACAGTGGGTTCACACTGAGCTCTGTTTTTATAATCTGGAAGAGACCAGGACAGAAACCTTGGGAGCTGTGTGCATGAGTGTGTGTGTGTGTGTGTGTGTGTGTGTGTGTGTGTGTGCCTGCATGCACTAGAGCACGCACATGTGTTCATACACGTTTGGAGGTGCATGTTGCTTGAGGAGCTAAGATAGGGGAGGCGAGAAAAAGGATGAGCAGATTATGAGATTTCCCAGGAACTGAGCCAATGACAGCTTCTACTCACAATATGTAAGTGATGACGCCAATGGACCAGCAATCCACAGCCTTGCTATAGGGCTTCTGTGCCAACACTTCTGGAGCTACAGCAAACCAAAGGCAGAGTCAGGCTTGGTACAAGAAGAGAGGGCTGAGGGGTAAGGGCCAGAGGTCAGGAAGAGGCTTAGGGAAGAGGACTAGGAAAGGCCCTGGGAGGCAGTGATGCTGTATCACTGAAAACTTCCCTAGGCAGGGACTGTGTCTCTCCCATCAGACTGTGTTGGAAGCCGCCAAGTTTTCTGGCGGCCTCAGGCAAGGATTATCACTCTCCAGGGAGTGAACCAGTAAACAAGATTTGCATCTGGAGGCTGGAGATTGCCATTTCCTGGTCCAAGATTTTGGCGTCGGTCATGCTGGGCCAGACGTAGAGTGGCCAAGGTGCA
>NW_021890269.1:0-649 GCF_006229205.1 Suricata suricatta
CCAAGCAGGTTTCACACTGCCAGCGTGGAGCCGCTGTGAAGCTCAAACCCACGAATCTGTGAGGTCATGACCTGAGTCAAAATCAAAAGCCAGGCACTTAACTGACTGAGCCACCCAGGCATGCCAAAACATTTTGTTTTCTAAAAAAAATTCAAAGGAGTGGAAAGAAAAATTATGGTTGCCAGGAGTTGTGGAAGAGACGGAACTGGGCATTATTGTTTAATGGGTAGAGGGTTTTAGTTTTGCAAGATGAAAACTGCTGAGGAGATGAATGGTCATGATGGAAGCTCAATACTGGGAACTAGTTAGTGCTACAGTACACTTAAAAATGCTTAAAATGTTAAAATTATGTTATTTAAATTTCACTACAAATCTTTTAAAATATTTTTAAAAGATTATGTTTCTTTATCTTACTCCATTTATTTGTTGTCCATTCATTTTTAGTTTATTTTTTTAAGTAAATAGATTTTTTATTTTTTTTCCATAATATTTTATTGTCAAATTGTTTTTCATACAACACCCAATGCTCTTCCCCTTAAGTGCCCTCCACCATCACCACCACCTCTTTTCCCCCCTCCCCCTTTCCCCTTCAACTCTCAGTTCATTTTCAGCATTCAATAGTCTCTCAAGTTTTGCATCCCTCTCTCTC
>NW_021890270.1:0-649 GCF_006229205.1 Suricata suricatta
AAACATGAATTCTAGGGAGAACACAATGACTCTAAACCCACATTTTTCGATAATCACATGGAATGTAAATGGACTGAATGCTCCAACCAAACGACACAGGGTAGCAGAATGGATCAAAAAACAAAACCCATCTATTTGCTGTCTACAGGAGACGTATTTTCGACCAGAAGACACCTACAGGTTGAAAGTAAAGGGATGGAGAAATATCTATCAGGCAACTGGAAGCTAAAAAAAAGCAACAACAGAAAGACAACCTAATTTCTTTTTATTCAAAAAAATTTTTGTATCAGTATGTGCTTATCAGTAGATAATAATGTCATCTGCAAACACATTTTTCCTTCTTAACTTAAATACATTTATACATTTAACTTAAGTTAGAGTGTTAAGAGGAAAAATTATTGTTCTATTCCTAATAGAGCATCTCATTTCCCACCAAATCATGATTTTTAGAATAGATTTTCTAGAATAGATTTTTAAAATTCATTTTAGGGGCATCTGTATAGCTCAGTTGGTTAAGCGTCTGGCTTCCGGCTTCGGCTCAGGTCATGATCTCACAGTTAGTGGGTTCAAGCCTCGCATCAGGCTCTGTGCTGACAGCTAGCTCAGAGCCTGGAACCTGTCTTCGGATTCTGTGTCTCCCACTCTCTCT
>NW_021890271.1:0-649 GCF_006229205.1 Suricata suricatta
AGGAGATCGGACTCATTAGAGTGGCCTACAGTTCGTAGTTCAGCGGAGCTTGGTGTGCCACCTATCTAATCTCTGCAGACACCAAGGCGGAGCCTCTGAGAGCAGCCTCCGAGACCTACCACATCAAACCACGCCTATCCATGAGGGGGAGCTGCTGGGGTTTTGGGGGTTTTTTTGCTTTTTTTATATATTTTTTTATTTCATTTTTTTTTCTTTTTGGCTTTTTCTCTACGTATTTTTTATTATTAGTTTTTTTTTTACTTAAATTTTTTTTAATTTTTACTCATTTTCCTTTCTCCTTTTTTTTTTTTTTATCTTCTTGCAATCCAGATATATTCTCCTATATCTCATCCTTACATCTCCCCTCAACTGGTCATACACTTTTAGACTGTCCACTGTCTTTATTGTCTCTGCCCCCCTTTATTTTTTTTTTAATTTTTTTTTCTTTTTCTTTTTTTCTTCTTCTCTTTTTGTCTCTTTCCTCCCCATTCTCTTTATTTTCTTTCCCCTTTTAATGTGTTTGTTTGTTTGATTTGTCTGTGCATTTGTGTGTTACTGTTCCCTCTGTGTCTGTCCGTCTGTTCTCCTTCTTAGGGCTACACCAAGAAACAAGCCAAAGTGTACATGACAGCAAGTCCCAAATATTGCC
>NW_021890272.1:0-649 GCF_006229205.1 Suricata suricatta
GGGCCCAACAGCAGCAGGTACAGCCGGGCGGGGTGGCCGGGGCACCGTCTTACCCACTCATCCATCCACTCAACCGTCCTCCCACTCATCCTGAATCCTCCCACCTCCCATCTATACTCCACCTCCCATCATTACGTCCACGTCCCATTCATCTGCACTCCTCTCATTCATCCTCCCTCCTCCCATCCATCCTCCGTCCTCCCATTCATCCTCCCTCTTTCTATCCATCCTCCCTCCTCCCATCCATCCTCTTATCTCCCATCCATCCTTTTACTCGTCATCCATCCTACTCATCCCTTACCGTCCCAACCTCTCATCCACGCACCCATCTCCGTTCTTCTACCCCCTTCCATCCTTCCGTCCATTTACCCACCCATCTGGTATCCATCCCATCCTCTCTGCCTTGTATCCTTGGGATCATTTAGCAGGTATTTTTGTTGTGTCTGCCTGGTGGGAAGCCCTGGGATATCTGAGCAGACACTCTACCCTTGCTACGTGAACTGTACAGTCTAATGGTGGAGACTAATGCTAGTCAGATAATGACACATCGATGTATCACTGTCAGCGTTGCCAGGGCTGTCAAGGAAGAGGCGATGAGCAGTGCTGTTCATTGTGTAACAGGAGTTTGACTTAGGGGACTTGGGGGCCT
>NW_021890273.1:0-649 GCF_006229205.1 Suricata suricatta
GCCACCCAGGCATCCCCATAATTGGGCACTTAAATGGTTTTATCTAATCTTTAATGATTGTCATCACAAACTTCAATACAGTATTTATATTTTGAAAGTTGTCTTTAACATGTGAAATGTAAATAGAGAAATACATGAAATTGCTTATTATTTTCAACAATTTTCAGTCATTTGTTGACATTCTTGTTTTGTTGTATACATTTTCACTGTTCTTTGCTTTTTAAAATAACAGTAATTCCATTCGTCTATGACCATTGGCAATATTTGCTCATGTAGAATAAAAAAGTATGTGCTTTAAACAAATTAAAGTTTAGTAATTCAGGCATACATTGGCATTTCCTGAGGATTCAATCCCAGATAATTCTGGGAATTTGATAAGAAAATGATAAAAATATGAAAGTGGGCCTCACGCATTAAGCACATGCATTTAAAATATATTCAGCAAAGCAGTTTTTGACATAACTCATTTGTAAAACTCTTCTTTGCTATCTAAATAATGTAATTAACAATATTAAATCATTTTTAATATTTAAAATATCATTTATATATTTTAAAATATTACCAGTAAAGTTGAGTAAAATACATCACCACTCCCACATCCCCATGATGGCATTATTCTGCAATACTTTTATTGAATATAAGACTTACT
>NW_021890274.1:0-649 GCF_006229205.1 Suricata suricatta
GCCGCCGGGCCTTTCCCCCCACCCCTCTCTCAGCCTGGCCCCCTGGCTGGCCCCTCAAGGAGGCAGGCACCTCCAACTCTAGGGATGGAGAGACGGCAGGGGCGGGGTCTGCTGAGACGGGAGGTGGTCCAGGAGGTGGGGGAAGGAACGTGTGGGCCATGAGGGCCGTGACGTCCAGCTGGAGAAGGGGACTGGTCTCTACTGGTCTTGCCAGTCTCCTTGGTTCTCTCCCTTCTCTGGTGAGCTCACTGCTCAGCAGCCACGTGGCCTTCTGGACTAGTTCTTCCTCCTCAGACACGGAGCGTTTTCTGCCACAGGGCCTTTGCACAGGCCAAGTGTTTCTCAGACCCTCTTTCCTCTCCCTTCACATGCTACACTGCCCTTACCTCAGCCTCAATGTTATTTCCCTCAAGAAGCGGTCTCTGTCCACAGAATAGCACAGGGGTGTCCCCACACCCCTGCCCCTGCCCCCGCTCCCTGACAATGTCCTTTTCTCGCCTTATCCTAGTGGATCATTCTCTTTATTTATTGACTTAGCTTATCTTTTATCTGTCTCTCCAACTAGACTGCAACTTCCTGAAGGTGGGGATGACAGATGACACTGACTCCCCTCCCACGTCACCTGTGTTTCAATGCCAGCCTGTCTTCC
>NW_021890276.1:0-649 GCF_006229205.1 Suricata suricatta
AACCCTCAGGTTGTTCTCTGTATTTAAAAGTATTTTCTGGTTTGTTTCCCTCTGTGTTTTTATTTGTCCTTCCCTTGCGCTGGGTTCATCTGTTGTTTCTCAAATTCCAATTATGAGTGAAATCGTGTGTTTGTCTTTCCCTGACAGACTTATTTCACTTAGCAGGATAGACTCTAGTTCCATCCACATCATTGCAAATGGTAGGATTTCTTACCACATCTTTATGCATCCATCAGCCGATGGACATTTGGGCTCTTCCCATGATTTGGCTATCGTTGAGAGTGCTGCCATAAACATCGAGGTGCAGGTGCCCCTGTGAAACAACACTCCTGTATCTTTGGAAAAATACCTAGTAGTGCAATCGCTGAGTCATAGGCTAGTTCTATTTTTAATTTTTTCAGGAACCTCCATACTGTTTTCCAGAGTGGCTGCACCAGGTTGCATTCCCACCAGCAGTGCATGAAGGTTCCCCTTTCTCCACATCCTTGCCAACATCTGTTGTTTCCTGAGTTGTTAATTTTAGCCATTCTGATAGGTGTGAAGTGATGTCTCAGTGTGGTTTTGATTCCTATATCCCTGATGATGAGTCATGTTGAGCCTTTTCTCATGGGTCTGTTAGCCATTTGTATGGCTATAAAGAGGAGCCCAA
>NW_021890277.1:0-649 GCF_006229205.1 Suricata suricatta
GCCCCACTCGCAGCCCGACGAGGTCACCGCAGGCACGGGGCCAGGGTGCAGCCCGCAGGCAGCCGCAGGCTGGTGGAGCCAGCCCAGGAATGCGGCGTCTGCACAGGAGAATGTGGTTGGGCTCCAAGTAGAGGCGAGGTACCAAAACCCAAAGGCCCTCGCGTCCTGATGGCTGTAGACCTCCTGAAGCGCAGGGCACCGCATCTCCTCAGCCCATGTCCATCTGCCCGCCCTCTCACCGCCCTTTCCAGGACCGGGCAGAGAAACGCAGGAACAAAGGGATGTGGAAGGAGCCTGGCCGGCTGGGAGGCCGGGGCTTAGGAGGGATCCCCAAGGCCCTTTGGGACATGCGTGGCCCCGGGGAGGACTCTCATTTCAGGGTTCAGAGCCCACACAGGCCTTCTTCCGGAGAAGGCGGCAGAGCCCACCCAGATCCCTCCCCGGGCTCCTCGCTTCTCGCTGGAAAGCCAGGGTTCTGTGGAGACAGCGGCTCGCTGCTGCGGCGGCGGGAGCCGGCGGGCCAGACCGCCTCACACCTGCTCCCACTCTGGCTTCTGGAGGGGCCTGCGTGCGCCGGGGTGTTCCCGGGCCTCAGTCACGGCAGGAGGCGGGCTCTGGGGCTGGGTGTGCAGGGGCCTGGGGGGCCAGG
>NW_021890278.1:0-649 GCF_006229205.1 Suricata suricatta
CATGAAGGAGATTCCTTCTATGGAACGAGGAGAGGAAACTGGATGACTCACTCCTCTTTCTCTGAGAGGGAAGCAGGTTCAGATTCTAGTGTCATCCTAACCCCAGTCTCCATGGGACATCCCCAAATATTCCAATGAGTCCTTGTTGCTGCAGAGAGTATCCCTAGTGAGACTGAACTGATGGCCGCATAGGGATTCAACTGCCAGAGACCTTAGGCTGACTCTAGGCCATCAGGTGGAGCACAGACCTGTTCTTCTGGAGCAGTATCCTTGATGCAGTTGTGACGCTTCCTGTCCCTGGACAGAACATTCGAGTGTAAAAGGCCTCTACTTCACTTAACACTGGTTACAGGTTGTGGGCATGATTCTAGATAATTTATGGGTTTAAATCTTTCCTTGTTAAAGGATGTTCTTCCTCCTGGGGTTGCATTAAAGCACGACTTACTGGGGCAGGATTAATGGCCTATCCTGAATGCCACTTAGAGATTCTGCCCTGACCATCAGGAGCGCCAGTTTCTTGAAAAACATCAATCATGTTAACTGCCACTGTGAAACTCTCTTCAAAACCCCACGCCCATGTAAATGTTATGCAAAGAAAATATGTCATATTAAAAGATACACATTCAGGAAGAAGGCAGCTAGTCAGTTA
>NW_021890279.1:0-1420 GCF_006229205.1 Suricata suricatta
TAATAGCCTCAAGGTAGTAAGTCAGAGTTGAATGACGATGACCAATGTTTTATCACTACAAGCCTAAGTCATTTCTCGTTATACTTTTGTGGTTACTCAGACCAAGGGAAGCAGAGGTTCTCTGTGCTTTCTCTTTATTCATATGTATCCTCAAGTATACAACACTTAATGTGAAATTGTTGAGGTGAAGTCTATTTTGGTGCTTCAGAATAGTTGTGCACATTTTCCTATAAAGGAAAGTAATCGTAGAGCAAAAAGAAAACTTAAACAAAAGGCAGCAATAAAAGCAATACACTTTTTTGTGAAACCTTTAGAAGTCTGAATAAAATCTGGAGAACAATAATTATTCTGATTGAGTCTGTAAACTTCTATGTTTCTTTGATCTTGTTAGAAGAAAGTATATTTGGCATTATTAATAATATTTCATATTAATATAACCTTATGCTCTTTTCCAGAGTTGTGCTCTATCAAAGAATCTACTTTAATGTCAGTTTCCTTTTTTTTAAAATATAACTTTTCTCACATTATAGGTGATTTAACTTTTTAAATCTTTCCTTCTAAAGGTTGCATTTGCTGTTCACTCTCTTAGAGCACTCTTCCTAGATTGTATTGGAGCCAGTAACTTCTGATCATTCAGGCCTTTGTTGATTGCTAATATTCAGCAGTTGCTCTCATATTTCTCTAATGTATCACTTGACATTATTAAAAGTTACTCAAAATTTTTCATGTCAATTTATTTTTTTCTTCAGAATTATTGTAAGCTTGAAGGATTTTTTTTTTCCGGTTCAAGTTTTTATCTAAATTCCAGTTAGTTAACATATAGTGTAATAATGGTTTCAAGAGTAGAATTTTGTGATTCATCACTTCTATATAATACCCACTGCTCATCACAAGTGCCGTCCTTAGTGCCTATCACCTATTTAACCTTCCCCTTCTGCCCACCTCCCCTCCAGTAATCCTCAGTTTGTTCTCTATAGTTAGGAATCTGTTTAATGGTTTCCCTCTCTTTTTTTTTTTTTTTTTGCCTATGTTCATTTATTTTGTTTCTTAAATGCCATATATGTTAATTTATTTTGATGGTATATTGTCTGTATTACTCTACAAACTCCCCTAAAAGCAGGGACACTGTCATATCCCTTGTATAACTCTAGTAGCTAGTACATGATGATACTCATTAAGGATTTCTGAATAAATGTTGGATGAAACCCATCCCTTAATACACATTCTAGGGGCACCTGGGTGGCTCAGTCGGTTGAGTATCCGGCTTTGGCCCAGGTCATGATCTCGCGATTTGTGGGCTGGAGCCCCGCGTCAGGCTCTGTGCTGACAGCTAGCTCAGAGCCTGGAGCCTGTGTCTCCCTCTCTCTCTCTGACCCTCCCCTGCTCATGCTGTCTCTCTCTCTCTCTCTCTCTCTCTCTC
>NW_021890280.1:0-649 GCF_006229205.1 Suricata suricatta
TAAAGATTGCAAGAACGTCACCCTATTAACTATTTACAAAGACTTTATGTAACCAACGGATGTTGAATTTTATCAAACACATTTCTGAGCACTTTCATATAAGTTTTCTTCTTGGGGGCACCCGGGTGGCTCAGTTGGTTAAGCGTCCAGCTTCAGCTCAGGTCATGATCTCATGGTTCATGGGTTCGAGCCCCATGTCGGGCTCTGTGCTGACAGCTCAGAGCCTGGAGTCTGCTTCAGATTCTATGTCTCCCTCTCTCTCTGACCCTGCCCTGCTTCACACTGTCTCTCTCTGTCTCTCAAAAATAAATTAAAAACATTAAAAAAAAAAAAAGATTTCTTCTTGTACCAGTGAGAATACAGAGAAGGATTGGCACAGCTTCTCTATAAAAGGTCAAATAGTAAATGTTTTTGGCTTTAGGGCCACAGGGCCTCTGGTGCAACCACTCAACTCTGCCATTGACCAACAAAGGCAGCCATAGATAATAGTAAAGCAATGGGTGTGCCTTTGCTCATTAAAACTTTTCTTTTTCTTCCTTCCTTCCTTCCTTTTCTTTTCTTTCTTTCATCTTTTTTCTTTCCTCCTTTTTCTCTTTTCTCTCTCTTTTTTCTCTTCCTTCCTCCCTTCTTTCCTTTCTTCCTCCCTCCT
>NW_021890281.1:0-649 GCF_006229205.1 Suricata suricatta
GTAGGGACTCGGAGAATAACAGTTCCAATTTTACACAGGATTGAGAAGATATAATTCAAAAGGTTCTCTTAATTAACCTAAAAAAATAATATTTTAGAAATCATATGTAACACCACAGGAAGATAATTTTAAAGTTTCCATTGAAAAAAATTAATAAGAAATTTAAGAAGCCTTCAATCTTTTTGTGATTTTCAATCACAAAATTTCCCCGACATATGGTTATGTCAGAGGAAGATCAAAAGGCTATATCAGACTGCACTTTGAGAAACACTAGTCTTCCTCAAAAGTCCCATTTCCCTGCATTTTCTTCTTCTTTTCTTTATAGTTTATTGTCATGTTGGTTTCCATATAACATCCAGTTCACTTCCCCCACAAATGCCCTCCTCCATGCCCATCATCCCCATTCCCCCTTTTCCCCTCCCTCTTCAGCCAGTTTCTTTTCAGTATTCAAGAATCTCTCATGATTTGCCTCTCTTCCTCTCCCTAACTTTTTCCCCCCTTCCCCTCCCCATGGTCCTCTATTAGTTTGTCCTGTTAGACCTATGAGTGACAACATAAGGTATCTGTCCTTCTATGCCTGACTTATTTCACTTAACATGACACCCTTGAGATCCATCCAGGTTGCTACAAATAGCCAGATTTCATTCTT
>NW_021890282.1:0-649 GCF_006229205.1 Suricata suricatta
TCCAGAATGGTTCTTAGTCCTTCCATTTGACTAGTGCCTCCCATATTCAGGGTCTATATGAGAAATGTGGCTACTAAAACCATATAAAGACAGCTCTTTCTGAAGGAACCTCAGGATGTTGCAAGTGTTATGTTATAGGATCAATGTAGATCTCTATAAATTGAAATGACCACAGTATTGATCAGGAAAACAGCTGACATGAACGGACTGGCTATGCCACACATACTGCTCCTGTTTGCTGCATAACTTAGTTGGTCCAGAAAGTAAAAAAGAAAAAAAAAAAAACCTAAAAGTAAAATTGTTCAAATTATTAGGTAAGTCCCTAATAATAGATATTTGGTAAGAATATGCAGATGACTTGTCCTTTCAAAGACTGGAAGACCTGAATTTACAACTTCTCCAACCAAAAAAAAAAAATGATGGAGAATATTACACATGATTTTCTCAGGAGAAAGATAATGGTTGTTATAACTACATTGAAATAAAATAATATCAGTTCATGTTTTCATAAGAACTTGTGATAAATCTCTTTTTAATACATAGAGACGTTTTAATCAAGCATATGGGAAGCAATATAGTTTTGTTGACAAGAAGAATTTCCTTATCTCCCCAAGACTAAAAACATTTTCTTATGATAATAAATATGCAG
>NW_021890283.1:0-649 GCF_006229205.1 Suricata suricatta
TTGTGTATGAATTGTCCTTATTGGACTTCTGTGCTCAAAACACTAGGAACATAGGACTTGAAGAAGTCCCAGGAGGACGTGCAGGACAGAGCCTTCCTGGTCATCAGCCAAGTGTGTCAAGAAACCACAGCACCAGAGCTATACCCACACACAGTTGCAAGCTGTTCCTATTCTGCCCTTTTTTTTAAATCTGTTTCTATTGTTCTGGGTAAACATTTACTGCTGACTAAATGTTTACTATGCGCTAAGGAGGGTATAAAATAAGATGCTGCTCCTAATAAAGAAGGCCATTAGCGCTCAGCTCTTGGTCCATCTCCATCTCTTCAGGGACGTCCACGGTGTGCTTGCTATCCGGGACCATTCACGTTTCCATTGAGAAACATTCCTTGTTCGTGTTCCCATTCGCGATGTTTGGGAACGTCCCTGTTTCCATTGGCCATCAGCCTTTGGGAACGGTCGTTGTGTCATGCTTGTAGTCTCCCCAGGATCCCTCCTCCTGAAAGAGAACCTACCACAGACACCGTCAGGCAACACTCTGGAATAAGTCTGAAAGTAAAGACGTTCCTAACTTTTAAAATGTTCATCCAGTGATGTTAGTAATCCTTTATCAAACTGAGAAATAAAGGCCCTAATAATAGTGCTGACTGGC
>NW_021890284.1:0-649 GCF_006229205.1 Suricata suricatta
GGAGTTGCTGTGATCTTATTAGAAAACTAATAGATGAGGAGTTGCCCAGAAATGAGCAAAGAAAGCAGTTTCTTGAGATGGAATCTACTCCTGGTGATGATGCTGTAAAGATTATTGAAATGACAACAAAGTCTTTTGAATAGTATATAGGCTTAGTTGATAAGTAGCAGCAGTGTTTGAGAGGATTGACTCCAATTTTGAAAGAAGTTCATTTATGGATAAAATACTACCAAACAGAATCTCATGCTATTGGGAAGTCATTCATGAAAGGAAGAACCAATCAATGTGGCAAACTTCATTGTTGTTGTATTTAAGAAATTGCCACAGTCACCCCAACCTTCAGCAACCACCAACATCTAGGCAAGGCCCTCTTCTAGCAAAAAAAAAAAAAAAAAAAAAAAGTTAGACTTTGCTGAAAGCTCCAATGGTTAACTTTATTACCTTATTGCTAAAAAAATACTAAGTACGTTGATTTTCATTTTAGAAATAATTCTATTTCACATTCAGTAGACTACAGAATAGTGTAAATAAGACTTTTGTATGTATTGGGAAGTAAATTCATTTGACATGCTTTATTGTAATATTTGCTTTATTACAGCAGTCTGGAATCAAAATTACAGTATCTCTGAGGTATGCCCTTGATTTGAAA
>NW_021890285.1:0-649 GCF_006229205.1 Suricata suricatta
TCCAATAAGGAAATGGAAGAGCTTCCACTGTAGAATGTTCTGGACTGGGGGACTCAGCAGCTTCATGTGTTATCACGGTCCCGGGTTCTTTTCTCCCGGTTGTTGCGCTTCTTTCTGAACTGGCCCCATTCTCAGTTGACAGTGGAATTGCACGCGTCACATTCAGATTTATGACACCCAGGCAAGGAGGTCCCTTTCCTCTCCGAATCCCTTACTCAATTGCCTTCACTTGTTGGCCAGAATTGGGTCACAGGCAAGGGGAATGGACACTCCTAGATCAAATCAGATCCACCCTGGAGTTGGGGGTAGGGCCAGGAGTGCAGGGAGTGGATACCTGAACAAAATCCGGGCTCTATCAGGAAAGACATAGAGGGCAATAGACTGAGAATCCAATCGGTCCGCTAGGCTGTACGGATGGGGGGCAATCACCCAGGGAGGGATGAAAGCAGAGGTGTGCGGGGGTGTGGAGAGGTCACATGGGGATTGTAGAGTGCCCACTACACTGACCACTAGGATGTCACTGATTGTCCTGAAGGAGCAGTTTCAGCAAGAGGTAGGGGAGAAACCAGACTAAAATTAGAAAGTAGAGGGGAGGGGAGGTGCTGAAACAGCTCCAGTGCCCAAAGTGCTGTGTCGTGCTGTATCATAC
>NW_021890286.1:0-649 GCF_006229205.1 Suricata suricatta
GGCATCGAGGGTGGAGATGGGGGGGAAGGGAGTGGCCTGCTCAGCCCCCCCACAGTGAACTGGCTGTCCCACCACGGAGAACCGTGCATCCTGATGCTCAGTGGCGCTGCCTGGAAGGGACTGTGGCCCCCAGCCCGGGTTAGGGGTGGCGTGCCCTGGTGTTGGGAGCGGGCAGAGGAAGAGGGGGAGCGATGGGAAAACCTGCAGGGGAGACACGGGGTCCTCAGGAGGAAGGGATGCCGGCTGACAGGGAGCCCTTGCCAGTTAGACGCTAGGTGGGGGCCCTGGAGGCGCTTGGTGTGTGTCTCCAGGAAATTGTGGCGGACGTTCGCCCCGGGCTGCTGAGGCTTGTTCGTCACCCGTGGGTTTTTTTTTTTTAAATGTTTGTTTATTTTTGAGAGACAGAGAGACAGAGAGTGCTCAGGGGGAGGGTAGAGAGAGAAGGAGACACAGACTCTGAAGCAGGTTCCAGGCTCTGAGCTGTCAGGACAGAGCCCGACAGGGGGCTCTAACGCACGAACAGCGAGATCAGGACCTGACCCGAACTTGGCCGCTGAACCGACTGAGCTACCCAGGCACCCCCATGTTTTGTTTTTTAATGCTGGTTTATTGTGAGAGAGCAGGTGAGCTAGAGTGGGAGTTGGGGGGG
>NW_021890287.1:0-649 GCF_006229205.1 Suricata suricatta
GACCGGCAGCGGATGGCGGCGGAGCCTTGAAGGAGGTAGCCCGGGTTACACTCGAACCGAACCACTGAGCCCGCCGAGAACTCGGACCCAATCCTCCTCCCGTATCTGGGCTCGGGGATTGAGCTGCACTGGGTGTCACTGGTTCGGGGAACAGCTAGAAGCAAAGCACACACACAACCGTCTGTGTCTTCATCGGGAAGCCAAGCCAGGTCCTTGGACAAGGAGGTAAGAGGAGTCCAGAGAGAGTTGACGTTAACACAGAAATCAGTAATGCCTCCCGCAAGTTCTAGAGGGAATGGGGTGGGGAGCGCTTCCACATCTGCATTCCGGCCTCTTACCAACCCCAAGGGCTGCCATGTAGTCTCATTTCAGAGGAGGAAAACGTGGCGTAAGGAGCATTAGCGCCTTATGAGAATTGAGTGATATTCAGGCAGTTAAAATTAATTAAGTGCCCAAACCACTGTGCTCATGATAATGAGGTGACTAAGAACGTGTACTCATCCTCAAAGACCTTAGAGTCTACTGAGTCTAATACGGCTATTGTGACGTAATGACAAAATTAAAAATAGAGCTGCCATATGACCCAGCAATCCCGCTTCTGCGTATCTGTCCCCCCCAAACACCGAATCGGGATCTCAAAGTGTGGTCT
>NW_021890288.1:0-649 GCF_006229205.1 Suricata suricatta
TCTCTCTCTCTCTCTCTCAAAATAAATATAACTTAGAAAAATAAAGTAATTTGAGAACCAGGTTTTGTAGTCTGGAAGACATATAGTTTATTAATTTCTTTTATTTCATTCTCTTCATGTAATAAACATATTCTTCCAACTGCTGCTTTTAAATAGAGACTATCAGATTTTTTTTATTATCTCAAATACTTATTTTGGACCATTTAATTGATAACAAATGAATATTAAAATCTTGTACTACAGATAATCTTTCTTGCTAGCTATTTACTAGTTATTTTGCTGCCTGCAGAGATATTTTTAGCATTTTCTTTATATGAGCTGACAGTGACGAATTTTACAAATACTTCCCTCTACAATTTGAAGTGATTTGCATTTATATGTGTGAAACTATTAGTATGGTGTTACAGTGTGCTTTAAAAAATTTTTTTAAAATGTTTATTTATTTGTTTTGAGAGAGAGAGAGAGCACACACAAGCCAGGGAGGAGCAAAGAGAGTGGGAGTGAGAGGATCCCAAGTAGGCTCCACAGAGAAGGTACAGAGCCCAACACAAGGCTCAAACTCACAAACCATCAGGTCGTGACCTGAGCCAAAGTCAGATGGATGTTTAAGCCACTGAGCCACCCAGGCACCCCAGGTTATTAAAATGTA
>NW_021890289.1:0-649 GCF_006229205.1 Suricata suricatta
TCAGGTGGAGGGGCTCTGGAGGGGAGCCGTGTGGATTCAAGCCTGGCTCTGTCATCTTTAGCCGTGTGACCTTGGAGAAGTTATATGACCTATTGGGACCTTCGTTTCCTTGCCCGGAAGACAATGATAATAGCTCTCTGGCTGAAGTGAGAGTGAACATATAAAAGGCACATAAATGGCTTAGAGCAGGTCCTGGCACACAGTGAACCCTCAGCCAGCATTAACTGTCATCTGTGAAGATTCTGGTCTGTGGCTCTCGGTATTGACTCAGGGGGGCAGCCGGTGGGTGGAAAGCAGGGTGGCCCCATCAGCGAGTACCAAAATGAGATCTGAGGCTGATATACATCTCCCACTGTTTAGGGCGCTTTGGGGTGCCCTCAAATGCAGAGCCTGAGACAAGAGTTGGGTGCAGGTCTTTATTTGGGGGTTTCAGAAACAGAGAGGGAGGCTGTGGAGCCGGGAAGATGGAGATCCGTATCAGCATGATCCAGGAGGGCACTGGGGAACTCACCCAGGACTCCTGGAAGTACGTGGGAGGCCTCTGTTCTGAACTGAAGAGTGTTCCCCCAAACTCATGCTCACCCAGAACCCCAGGATCTGACCCTAGTTGGAAATGGGTCTTTGCAGATATAATGGTGTAAGTTAAGAT
>NW_021890290.1:0-1420 GCF_006229205.1 Suricata suricatta
TGTACAGTAAGGACTGAGTGCTGACTAAAGGCCTTGCCACATTGTTCACATTTGTAAGGTTTCTCTCCAGTATGAGTTCTGAGATGTAGAGTAAGGCTTGAGTGGTGGCGAAAGGCCTTGCCACATTGTTCACATTTGTAAGGTTTCTCTCCAGTATGAATTCTGTGATGCTCAGCAAGGCTTGAGGGCTTGATAAAGGCCTTGCCACATTCTTGACATTTGTAAGGTTTCTCTCCAGTATGAATTCTGTGATGTTGAGTAAGGTTTGAGTGGTTTATAAAGGTCTTGCCACATTCTTCACATTTGTAAGGTGTGTCTCCAGTATGAATTCTGAGATGTAGAGTAAGGCTTGAGTACCGGGTAAATGTCTTGCCACACTCTTCACATTTGTAAGGTTTCTCTCCAGTATGAACTCTGTGATGTTTAGTAAGGTCTGAGTGCTGGCGAAAGGCCATTCCACATTCTTGACATTTGTAAGGTTTCTCTCCAGTATGAATTCTGAGATGTAAAGTAAGGTGTGAGTGTTGGCGAAAGGACTTGCCACACTGTTCACATTTGTGAGATTTCTCTGCAGTATGAATTCTGAGATGTTGACTAAGGTGTGACTGCTCGAGAAAGGCCTTGTCATATTCTTTACATTGGTAAGGTTTCTCTTCACTGACAACCCTGTGATGATAAGTGACTTTTGAGTTCTCTTTAAAGGCTTGGGTGCATTCTTTACATTGGTAAGGTTTCTCTCCAATATGCATGCTGTGATGTCTAGTAAGGTAGGAGTGCCTACTAAAGGCCTTGCCACATTGTTGACATTTGTCAAGTCTCTCTGTAATATGGATTTGCGCTTGTGTACTCTGTGATGAGCAGCCCTTAAAGGTTTGACCATATTCTTCACAGTTGTAGGACGCCTCTCCAGCATGCATTTGCTGATGTTGAGAAAATGTTGAGCGCCAATGAAAGACAAGGCCACGGTCCTTACAAGTGTACCTTTTCTCTCCAGTACCATTTGTCTTATGTATATTTAGTCTTGGTGACTGACTAAATGTGTTTCCAGACTTATTACATGAGAATGGGTTTTGTCCCACACAAATTGTCTGATAATCACCAGCAGTGGAGGACAGCTGCAGAGCGTTCCCATGGTCTCTGTATTTATAAGGATTGTCTTCCAGATGTGTACTGTTTTGTATGTTATGTTTAGGTCTTTGAGGCAAGACTTCCTCACCTTTATTACATTCAACATGGTTTTCTGGCAAATGAGTACGCAGACATTTGTTAACGTTGGAGCCTTGGTTAAATTTCGTCTCAGATTCACTGCAAACAGCAATTCTATGTCCATTCAAAATCATCTTGTAATTTTCTTGCATTGACCTCTTTCTGATGTGCCCCTCTAGTTGTTTCCACTTAACACTTTCTTCTTCAGTTTTAA
>NW_021890291.1:0-649 GCF_006229205.1 Suricata suricatta
CACTGTAAAGTCCAGATTGCCTGACATACTGGGAACCATTTCGTGGGGTCTGGTTCCAACAGGTCTCTGGGTTTAAGGGAGTCAAGTCTATGTTGAAGGCAGAGGGAGAAAAGGACATAAAAAAATGAACTTCAGATTTTCCACACCACAAGGCCTTTGTGCCAAGGTGGCTAATGTGTGTCAACATCAAGGAATCGCTTCTCTTTGGGAACCAAGAGGAAGTTTCTCAGGAACGAGAAGGGAGCGGTGTTTCCCCCTTGTACCAATCTAGCTTCGGAGAACTCTAATAGTGACATATGCCCTTCCCCCAAAACACCAATGAAGTGTTCTGTGTGCTAACAACATAGCTTAAAAAAAAAAAATTCTGCATTTTTATAAAACTTGATAAAAGATAGTATTTCAAACTGTACAGTCAGCAGAAGTACACAGTTATCAAAAATGCACACACTTCACTTGGCGTCTCCGGCACCTTCAGCTTTCTGTGCCTGGTCTGTTTTGGCATCTCCGTTTTCTGCTGGGTTATTTCCATCCTTGCCAGCATCAGCTTTCCCCTTTTTCCCTTTGGGTACCTTCTCTCCCTTCTTTGCAGGGGCCTTTTTAGGTTTAGGCTCTGGCTTTGGAGGAGCAGGTTTAGCAGATAACCTTGCAG
>NW_021890292.1:0-649 GCF_006229205.1 Suricata suricatta
GAAGGGGGAAAGAGAGTTGGGGAGAGAGAGGGACGCAAAACCTGAGAGTCTATTGAATACTGAAAATGAACTGAGGATTGAAGGGGGAGGGGGAGGGGAGGGGGAAGGGAGGTGGTGGTAATGGAGGGCACTTGTGGGGAAGAGCACTGGGTGTTATATGGAAACCAATTTGACAATAAACTATTTAAAAAAAAAGAAAGTAGGGAGTTGTGAATAGAAACACATCTTGATAAAGAGCTGGAAAGAGCAAGAGCGTCTCTAGGCAAATGGCAAAGATAAAGAAGCAGGGTAGGGGTGCCTGGGTGGGTGGCTCATTGTGTTCACCATCTGACTTTGGCTCAGGTCATGAACTCACGGTTCATGAGTTCAAGCTTCACAATGTTATCTGTGCTGACAGCTCAGAACCTGGAGCCTGCTTTGGATTCTGTGTCTCCCTCTCCATCTGTCCCTCCCTTGCCTGTGTGCAAGCTCTCTTTCTCTCTCAAAAATAAATAAACATTAAGAAGCAGGGGATAAGAAGAATCCCAGCGAGTCTTGCTCTTCGACCTTAGGCAGAAGGTGACTTTGTGGTATCTTCTATTTGTCTGGAGGTTCTTGGGGTGGCTGTCTGTTTCTGACTATTGTTTAGTTCTGAAAATCTTGATATAGC
>NW_021890293.1:0-649 GCF_006229205.1 Suricata suricatta
GGTAAGAGTAAAGCTCACGTTACTAGAGTTGGTTTCTTGGCATATTCATTCCTTTTTTACAGAAAAGGGGTAGTGCATTTCAGTTTGCTTCCCAGCTAGGAGATCACTTTGAATTCTGCATTTCCTCACTGCAAACAGACAGAGCACTTGTAACAGGTTATAAACAAACTGATTTTCAAGCACAGAGTCAGCCCCGACGATGACAATAAACGATTTAAAAAGACCTAAGCAATGAATTCCATTTAGGAAAAAGAGAACTGTGCAGACAGCGTTATAAAATGTAGCTTTTAATAAGACCTTGACCCAAATGCCAGCCACTTCAGAAAAGAATTTGGGTGGGGAAAAAAAAGAAACGTTACTGCATTTAAGAAAACAACCACTATCTCTTTCCTAATCTTCCACACGCACATGTGAACATGCACAAGCTGCTGTCACACTTCCCACAGTTCCCATGCACTGGAGCAGTAACAGGATCTGAGTACAATGATATTTTTAAACCTGGGTCAAGGCTTTCCATAAAAATACCGTCCTACTTTCCCCCCTAAGTTTCTAAAATACCACGTATTTCCCCCCCCAACATCTGCAGCCATTTAGGAATTTTTAGGAAACTTTTGTGCATGATCTTAATTCCTAATCCCTGGCTCTTTGG
>NW_021890294.1:0-649 GCF_006229205.1 Suricata suricatta
AAAATAAAGAGAATTAAGCACAGGATCACCACACGATCCACTTCGGATATACACCCAGGAGAATGCAAAGCCAGACCTCAGGGAGCTGTCTGCACACCCGTGTTCCTTCTTCCCAACAGCCAAGAGGTGGGAGCGAGCCAAGGGCCCAGTGACAGCCAGGGACAAACAAAAAGTGTGGCGTCCCTACAAGAAAACATGACGCAGCCTAAAGAGGGAAATCCTGTCACACGTGACTACGTGGCTGAACTCCGAGCTGAGGATTCCTTCTCGCTCTCTCTGCCCCCCCACTTTCTATCTCAAAGTAAATAAATAAATAAAAAGCTTCTTTAAAAATGGTTAAGACGGTACGTTTAATGTTATGCATTTTTTTTTTACCACAATAAGAAAGGAAAGGAGGAAAAGGAAAAGAGGCCAAGACCGGGCGCTCTGAGCTGCGGCGCACGGCCCCGAGGACACGAGGGGGGACCCCAGCAGCGCGCAGCCCGAGGACATGGAGGGGGGACCCCAGTGGCGCGCGGTCCGAGGACACGAGGGGGGACCCAAGCGGCGCGCGGCCCCGAGGACACGAGGGGGGACCCCAGTGGCGCGCGGTCCGAGGACACGAGGGGGGACCCAAGCGGCGCGCGGCCCCGAGGACACGAGGGGGGAC
>NW_021890295.1:0-649 GCF_006229205.1 Suricata suricatta
GCTCTGTGCTGACAGCACACAGCCTGCTTCAGATCCTCTGTACCCGCTCTCTCTGTCCCTTCCCCACTGATGGTCTCTTTCTCAAAAATAAAAATAAACATTAAAAAATATATTTAAAAAACCCCATCAGGATGTTCTATGTCCTCCTCCACAGAAGTGGGGTCCAGATTTGCTCAGACAAATGAAAAATAAAAAATTCCAAGTAAACACTCACATACTACCTAATAGCAGTCATCAGAGCTAATATTTCTTTTTTCCTGGTGACATGCTAGGCTCTGTTCTCAGCGTTAACTCCTGTGGCTCACAACAACCCTGTCTGGCTGACATTATCATCCCCTGGTTGACAGATGGGGAAACTGAGGTGCGCAGCGGCACCGTGACTCGCCAAGGTCAAAGATGTGTCAGAGGCAGGGTTTGAACCACACAGTGTGATCCAAACCCTCATTACTGCCCCCCCCCATACCCACAAAAGTAAAGAGGATTATAGTATAAAAATCAACGGGTAGCACTGCACAGCGGGCCAAAGGGGAGGACTGCCATGTTCTTCTCAGCATCGGTAAACCACAGGCTGGCCCCATTCCTGCGTTGGCTGCAATCATGTGTCTTTTGGGAAAGATGCAACTTCCTCTGTGTCTCCTCCCCTCTCCCC
>NW_021890296.1:0-649 GCF_006229205.1 Suricata suricatta
GCGGGGAAGGGGCGAGGGCGCCCGCCTCCCGGTACAAGGGCCGGCTGCGCACGATTGGCCAGCTGTCCCCTAGGGGCCCTCTGTGCACACAGACGCGGGCTTCCTTACTGCAGGTGTGTGGGACCCCGCAAGCGACAAGTCCGCGACCCAGGCCGGACGGAGAGCCCTCTCGTCCGCGAACGAGCCCCCGGGACGAGTCGGTAGAAGGCCTCGTCCCCACGCGTTGCGCCTCCATCCGCAGGTGCTTCGCTCGAGAACGCAGGACTCCGAACGGACTCCCCGACGCGCGGCGTTGGAGCCCAGGAGCGCGCTCCCTGGGAGGGGAGCTCCCCAAAGAGGGACGCGTCGCAGGGGCGCAAACTCCGGAACCGAACGAAGAGCCCCTTTGACCTGCAGTCGCTACGGACAGAGGGGCCCGTCCAGCTGGGCTGGAGCGACGCTCGTGCCGCGACCAGAGGAGCCTGCCCGGGAAGGCTGATTGAAGATCATCAGTGGCTACCAGCCAACATGCCATCTCAGCGGCCAAGACTTCTGTGGGTGCGTATGTCTGTGCCCAGGAGCCTTTATACTTCATTATACTGGCCGTGCACGTGCGTGTGCGTGTGCGTGTGCGTGTGCGTGTGCGTGTGTGTGTGTGTGTGTGTGTGTG
>NW_021890297.1:0-649 GCF_006229205.1 Suricata suricatta
TTTTTTTTCCCCCTGACTCATTTGACTAGAAGTTTATCAATTTTCTTTAACAACTGTTAAAGGACATTTGGGCTGATTCTAATTTTTGGCTATTAAAAATAAAAGTTGCTTTGAATATTTGTGCACAGGTTTTTATACGAACGTGTTTTCATTTCTTTAAGATAAATACTCAAGGATACAATTGCTGGTCTGTATGCTGTTGCATGTTTACTTTTTAAGAGACTGCCAAATCATTTTCCAGAGTGGTTGTGGCACTCAATTCATCATGTAGTTATCCACTTCATCCATATTTTAACCAACAATGGGGCTACCAATGTTTTTTAGCCATTCTGACAGGTGTGTAGTAATATTTCATTGTGGTTTTAATATGCATTTCCCTGATGGTTAATGATGTTGAATATATTTTCATGTGCTTATTTACCATCTGTATATCCTCTGGTTAAATGTCTGTTCATATGTGTTGCCATTTTTTAATTGAATTGCTCATTTCTTTTATTTTGTTGAGTTTCAAGAGTTCTTTATGTATTTAAGATTTTCTTTTGTTGGATATCTGATTTACAAATCTTTTTTTCTCATATATTTCAGATATTTCTCTTTTCATTGTCTTCAAATGACTATTCAAAGAGTGAAAGTTTAAAAATTTGATGAA
>NW_021890298.1:0-649 GCF_006229205.1 Suricata suricatta
GTGTCCATGGCGAATAGGATGGTGCCTGTGATCTTCTCAGCTCTTACGAGGTGCTTCATCCTCGATTTACTAATGCCAGATGTCTCCAAGTGATGTAACAGCAGAACAAGGAGGCCCGGGCCCCTGGAGGTTGTGTCGTTGTGTGGTGTGGAAAGGAAAGGCCTCCTCCCCTTGCTTTAACAGATCTTGAATTCATTTCCTAGCTGGGAGATCTTGGACAGTGTTTAAATTTATGTCCCTCCATTTCCAATCAGTAATATTGGGAATAAGATTATATACTTTTCCAGGTGGTTGTGACATTTGGCAGACGATTAGTGAATAGTTACTGTCTTCATCTTGTATGAAGCATCATCAGTGCCGGGCGCCTGCATGGCTCTGCCAGTTAAGCATTGAACTCTTGGGTCCAGCTCAGGCTATGACCTCACAGTACCAGCCCCACATCGGGCTCTGTGCTGACAGTGTGGAGACTGCTTGGGATTCTCTCCCTCTCTCTCTCTGCTTCTCCCCAACTTCTGCTCTCTTTGTCTCTCTCAAAATAAATAACCAAAAACTTAAACATCAGTGCCAACGGATCAGCTGTGGAGAACGGTCTGCTGTGTGTGCAGGAAGAGAGGCAGCAGCTGACTTCCTGCAAGTGTTTCTGTAGCAG
>NW_021890299.1:0-649 GCF_006229205.1 Suricata suricatta
CCATCCCCCCTCCTCTGCTGCGGAGCCCCTGCAGGGCCCTGGAGGAGAGTGAGGTCAAGGGCCCCCTGGAGCTGGCTGTTCCCCCCACCCCGGGGGCACCCCTGCTCCTACATCCTCTCTCCTGCGGGGTGTCGGGCCTCTCCCCCCTCCCCTCTTCCAGCCCAGGGTGGGAACGCCACCTCCACGGCTAGCCCAGGATTTCCCACCCCTGGCCACATCTTTGCAAACAGCCTCTTTATCAGGCCCCCTGGAATTACCTTTACGTGACGGGTGTGACATTTCTTGAGGTTTTGCGCCGGAGAGAGGCGGAGAGAAGCTCCAGGCCGGGCTGAGACACCTGCCTCTCCCGGGACCCCCCAGCCCCGGCCCCTCCTTCCCCGAGTCTGCGAGCCAGTGCGTGGGGAGGATGAAGGCGCACCGACGCGAGGGAGCTTAGTGCCGCTGAACCGCACATTCAGAAACGCTGCAAAGGGGGCGCCTGGGCAGTTGAGCAGCCGGCTTCGGCTCAGGTCATGATCTCGTGGTCCGTGAGTTCGAGCCCTGCGTCGGGCTCTGTGCTGACAGCTTGGAGCCTGGAGCTGCTTTGGATTCTGTGTCTCCCTCCCTCTTTCCCTGCCCCTCCCCTACTTTCACTCTGTCTCTCTCTCTC
>NW_021890300.1:0-649 GCF_006229205.1 Suricata suricatta
CAACATCCCCAACAATGGTGTCTCCAAAGTGAAGGTGGTGTAAAATTCTTCAGGAAAAAAAAAAAGCAAAACCAAGATCAACTTCTCTAACTGCCTGCCCCTCACATACAGCACAGAGAAGAGGGGGGCTGGTCTTCTCCCGACCACCCAGTGGCCCCCCCATCCCAGTGTTGCAGTTGTAATCTTGGCAGTCTTGAGCAAACACGAAACCAGGTAAAACATGGGCCATGGTTCTAGTTGTTCTTCAAGATTAGAAGTGAAACACAAACCATCCTCTCTATCCTTGTGATAGTGGGGCCAAGCTAGTCATGTACGTGTTACCACAAAGAGAAGTGGATCATAAAGTTAAGTTTCAGGCAGCAATTCCAGCCATTGCAGGCAGGGTTTCTCAGACCTGCTGTCTCGGGCCTGCAAAGTTCCTCCTATACTAAAGCATCATGGATCTAGGAAAATGAGGTAGAGAATGTAGTGTTCTCAAAATACACTTCTCCTTTTCTGCTGTCCTTGCCCTCATCTTACATCTTTTGGAACAATGCTCTATGGAACACCTGTGGGGAAAACAGACTATATTCTATGACTGCGACTACAAGGTCCTAGGAGTCAGACAGGAAGCTTGGAGGGTAATAACAAGGTCAGTAAGTGGGGTCTA
>NW_021890301.1:0-1420 GCF_006229205.1 Suricata suricatta
AAAGCCATCGTAAGTTCGGTTTTATTTGCTTATAGTAGAAGCATTCTAAAACCAAACATAATTTGTAAACATTTTCTCTCTTCTGGTTTATTATTTTTATTTTTTTTAACATTCATCTATGTTTGAGAGAGAGAGAAAGAGAGACAGAGTGTGAGCAGGGGAGGGGCAGAGAGAGAGGGAGGCACAGAATCCGAAGCAGGCTCCAGGCTCTGAGCTGTCAGCACAGAGCCCGACGTGGGGCCGGAACTCACAGACCTCGAGTCCATGACCTGAGCCGAAGTTGGCCACTTAAACAACTAAGCCACCCAGGCGCCCCTGTATTTATAATTTAAATATTTTCTTAAATCAGCCAACGAGTCTCTCAATCAACAAGTCACACATCTGCAATCCACGCACCAATCCACACACCTCACAGACAGGAGAGGAGGGAAAGGAAAAGGCTGTAGTGTTGGAGGGAAGCTGTCAGGGAGGGGAATGTGGGCCAGTTCCCTGGGGGGCCTGCGAGTGTTTGAGGGAGGAAGAGAGTGAGAGTAGGGGAAGGTCAGAAGTTTGTGTTTAATTAGGAAAGGGATGCAGTTTGAGATAATAGAGAGGGCCAGTCTCAGAAGAAAATGGAGCTGTGGCCTGAGAGGAAGGAGCTGAACGAAGCAGAACAGAGGTGAAAGTCCCGGTTAGAACAGAGTTGAAAGTCCCGGAATCAAGCTGAAAAGAGAAAAACGCTGTCCTGTCTGTTTCGGGTCTCACAGAGCTGCTCTTCTCGCTGTGCAGAGGAGCCCCTCCTGAGGTCCAGACTCAAGGCTCTGTCAAAGTGTCAGTTCCATCCAGTGGCTTATGGCCTGTAATCAGCAAGCAACAGTCAGGTTGCTAATCCCACCTGTGGTGCCTCAACCGCGCATTTGGCAGAAGTTTTGCTGTGAGGCTCCAGGAAGATGCATACGTTTGGAGAAACTTTTTTTTTTTTAAGTTTATTTATGTTGAGAGAGAGAGAGCAAGAGCAAGAGTGTGTGCAAGCAGGGGAGGGGCAAAGAGAGGGGGAGAGAGAGGATCCCAGGCAGGCTCCACGCTGTCAGCACAGAGCCCAACATGGGGCTTGATCTCATCTGCTATGAGATCATGACCTGAGCAGAAATCTGGCATCAGATGTGTAACTGACTGAGCCACCCAGTATTTCTCTCTGTAAATTATTTCATACATTGGACATTTAATTATGTTTGGAGAAAGGCGTTCCTTAAGACAACAATCTTAATGTTAAATAAATTAGTCATTAAAAGATCGTTGTGCTAATTGGTGGATACTTTTCTTTAATTTCAGGCATTAACTCTGAAATGTATAGCTATCGCCTTTTATCTTCCCATTATTTATAAATCTAGTGGATTGATTTTTCAACATTGTGCCTGCTGATTTGCCTACAAAATCATCT
>NW_021890302.1:0-649 GCF_006229205.1 Suricata suricatta
TTGTAAATGATGGAAAATAATTGCATATGTTAAAAAAATATGAAACTTTATAAAGTAAAAAAAATAAAATAAAATAAAATTTCAAAAAAAGTAGCCAATTCTAATACTTTCTGTTGCTTTTAAATTAGAAAAAACACTTTCTGAATGACATCTAAATCAAGATGTCTAAGTGAGTATGGTAGGCTGAATAACAGCCTCCCAAATGTGTCCACAATCCAAAAACCTGGAATTCTGGACCATCTGATACATTAAATGGCAAAAGTTACTTTCCAGATTTGATTAAGGATCGTGAGGTGGAGAGATCATTCTAGTTTATCGCTGTGAGTTTGATGTAACTATAATGATCTTTACAAGAGAGATACAGGAGTCAGACACAGAGGAGAGGGCAATGAGACAACAGAAGCAGAGATCGAGATGATGTGGCCACAAGCCAAGAAATGTCAGCAGCCCTTAGAAACTGAGAGAGACAAGAAAAAGGTTCTTCCCCTGGAGCTTCGAGAAGGAATCAGCTTTGCTGACGTCTTGATTTCAGCCTTGTAAGACTCATTTTGGACTTCTGATCTCTGGAACTATAAAAGAAGAAATCTGTGTTGTATTAAGCCACGGAGTTTGTGGTTATTTGTTACACTGGAAACAGAAAAGTAATGAG
>NW_021890303.1:0-649 GCF_006229205.1 Suricata suricatta
TATATATATATATATATATATATATATGTATATGTATATATATGTATGTGTGTATATATATGTATATGTATGTATATATATGTATGTATGTATATATATACACACACACACACACGTGTGTGTGTGTGTGTGTGTGTAGAACGTTAGGTAAATCTATGAACACAGACATACTGACTCCTTGGTTAATGAGTTCTTTAAAGTCCCTCTTGGGCTTGATGCAATCAATATTACTGACCTTGTCACTTTCCTTTCTTATTGATTTTTTTGAATATCATTTTCTTCAACTTAAAAGGTCAGTGAGAAACACAGCAATTGTGTATGATACTGAATAAACGTGTGTGTGTGCCTGTGTGTGATGTGTGTAGCGGGAGACAGAGATACAGTATTCTGTTAAAATCGTTTTCTTATTTTAATCATACTTTGGCCAAAATGAAACACTTTTGGTCTTTGATTTAGTAACACTTCCTTGTGAGACCTTCAGTTTAAACCTAGTATCATTCAAGACAATGATAAGAAACATGAACAAATCAGCGGGGGGATTTGAACTTATTTATATCATAAACAGCATAGCTATGTACCTGACTTGCTATTTCTGTAAATAAAGAAAATGAACCTGTTGTAGCCAAGGCAGTTTCTGTCCTGGCCACAT
>NW_021890304.1:0-649 GCF_006229205.1 Suricata suricatta
AAATAAATATTAAAAAATAACAAAAGAAACAGGTAAAATTAATTCAAATAATATCTTTATAAACCAATCTATTCAACATATTATTCCAACATATAACTAATATAAAGATTAATAGAGTATTTAACATTCATTCTTTTGCACTATATCCTCAAAAAATGGTTTATACTTACACTTAAAAGCACCTCCTAATGTGAACTAGCCAGATTTCACATGTTTAAAAACATATGAGATTTCACATGTTTAATAACATGTAACCAGCTGGTTTCATTTTGGATAATGTGGATTATAGAAAAATATGATTTTAAAATACTAAGGAGGCATAAAATAAAGGAGAGAGAGTTGAATTTAGTTAGGTGATTTTAGCAGGTTCTTTTTATATAGTGTGCCTACAAGGAATAATCTATTTTACCTAATCCGATAATTCTATCATCTCCATTGTACATAATATAGCAAACTATAAGTACGTTAAATTACAAATTAATTTTGTAATTACATTTCTTACATATCCAAAATAATATTAACACCTGGATCTTATACTATTCAGTTTAAGAATCACTTAAAATTCCAGGGGCACCTAGGTGGCTCAGTCTAGTTAAGCATCTAAATTCTTGATTTCGCTCAGGTCATTTCTCTCTCCCTCTCACTCTGC
>NW_021890305.1:0-649 GCF_006229205.1 Suricata suricatta
CCAGGCAGCTAACTTTTAAAAAGTAGTAAAAGTAAACAGATTTGTTTCTAGAATACATTTTTAAGATAACCAACTTCCAACAAATTATCATGAGACAAAGCAAAGAGGAAATACTGAGGGGAAAATGTAGGAATAGAAACTGACTCTGAGTGTCACCGGATGTTAGAGTTGATAGATAAAGACTTCAAGAAGCTAGTAAAATTGCAGTCATAGAATGAAAGGAAACCTTGTTGATAGAATCAAAGGACAATATGATGACAACCACTCAAGAAATAGCAAATCTTAATAAAAAATAGAAATGATGATAGGAAACAAATGAAAATTCTATAGTTGTAAAACACAATAACTAAAATGAGAAATGATTTAGGTGGACTTAACAGTACATTTGAGATGGCAGAAGCACCAGGGAACTTGAAGGCACATCAATAGAAATTACCCAGCCCAAAGAATAGAACAATGACTAAAGAAAAATGAACAGAGCTTTAACATCCTGCAAAGTGTACCAACATACATTTAATGGGAGTCCTAAAAAGTGAGTGGAGAGAGAATTGGATCAAAGATTTTTTTCAAAGAATAAGGGTTGAAACTTCCCAGATGTGATGAAAAACATCACTCTATTGCTCTAACATGCCCCACAAAGCTCAAGCAG
>NW_021890306.1:0-649 GCF_006229205.1 Suricata suricatta
ACAGGAGACTGATGATCGCTTGGGAGGGAAAGCTCCAGATATTTTTATTTATTTATTTATTTACTTATTTATTTATTTTTGAGAGACAGAGCAAGTGTGAGCAGGTCCACTGCTCACTGTAACGGTCCACTGAAAACCCTGGGGCGGAGAGAGAGAGGGAGACACAGAATCGGAAGCCGGCTGCAGGCTCTGAGCTGTCAGCCCGGAGCCCGATGCGGGGTCTTGAGCCCACGAACCGCGAGATCATGACTTGAGCCGAAGTCGGACACTCAATGGACTGAGCGCCGCCCTCATTATGAAGTTGTCCAATCAGAAAAGCATGGAAACTGCACCATAGATAGTCAGCTCCCAGATTTTACAGAATTTATCATTTTGCCATATTTGCTTTGAAGAGTCCCTTTCCACTTTAAATATCGCTTTAAAGACGCAGCAGATGCCGCATTGCACCTCCCCTTCTTTGTCTCTCCTCGGAGGCAGCCCCTGGCCCGAGGCTGCTGCACTTCACCTGCCTACAGTTTTAACCTTCAGCTCCTTTTTTTTAAAATTTTTTTTTGTGGTTTTAATTTATTTTTGAGAGACAGAGATAGTGCGAGCAGGGGAGGGTCAGAGAGAGAGGGAGACACAGAATCGGAAGCAGGCTCCAGGCTCT
>NW_021890307.1:0-649 GCF_006229205.1 Suricata suricatta
TGTTCTGCTTTATGAGTATGTTTAATATGTTAGCTATGCTTTTTTTTTTAAAGGAAAATGTATTTCTCTAAGAATTTAAAATGAATACTTTACAGTACTTTAAGTCGGTGGATTCACACTACCACAAATTTCTCTACTTTGCTGGATTGCCTTTATTCATTTATTGGAGACAATTCTTAGAGAATTAGTGTAACTTTTTTTAATGTTTTTTAAATATATTATTTTTAAGTAATCTTGATGGCCAATGTGGGCTCAAACTCATGACCCTGAGATCAAGAGCCACTGAGCCAGTTGGGTGTCCCTAGATTAAGCAGAACGTTAAATTTTGACTCCAGCTATTCAGGTTTAGTCTTAACTGCAGTGTTTAGCAAAATGAGTTATCTTTCAATTGACTGGAACTACCAGGTAACTTTTCTTAGCCAGTAGTTTTTTTTTTTTTAAGTATTTTCTAACGGTCCTATAGAGCTCTTAGCCATTTATTATTAAATTTGAAAGACCTTTTCCTTCTCAGTGAAAGAGCACATTTTTATTTTGACATGTACTGTGTTTTACAAATATTAGAATATATTTCCACAATATGTTCACAGAAGTGCCTGACCTGTAAGTGGAATGCCAACATTAAAAGGTAAATGTTATTTCAATATGGTTT
>NW_021890308.1:0-649 GCF_006229205.1 Suricata suricatta
TTTTTGCTTGTATTTATTAGTTAATACACTTTTCTTTCTTTTAACATTACATGACAGTTGAGAGTGTACTTAGAGTAAGAATAGAGGTAGCTAACATTAGCTTTTGACTCACTACCTACTACGAGAATCATTAGAATCAAATGCAGGTCGTGGTATGCCTTAGTATCAGTTTCATCTGCATATAACAGGGTGGAGGGCAACAGGAGCGTTTTCTGAATTTCTTCTATTAGCTGTGAGTGAGTGGTTGGCATGGGGATGAGGAGTGTTGACCCCATATGTGTAGTTTTTCCTTATTATAAATCATTTCCATGTATAATAATTTCACTGGATGAAGGGGCTTGCTTTTCTTTTTTACAGTCTCTATGGAGATAATTTCTAAGGTAGTGTCTGGGACATATGTTATCAATCAGTAGTTTCTTAATGTACAAATAAATGAAATAAAGGGGATTAAATACTACAAAGAGAAGAAGGTCATTTGTGAGCTGTTATTTTCTAAATGTTAAAAAAAAAAATAAACTTCTCGGTAGTGAAGAACTGTTGAAAATTTACAAGGGGAGACCTAATTTTTTTTTCCACACTAATTCTGTTTTTGTGTACCAGAACAAATATATGCTTTTTTTGAACTAATCATTTCTGTTTTTTTTTTTTT
>NW_021890309.1:0-649 GCF_006229205.1 Suricata suricatta
AATTTCAATGGAATTCAATATGAACAACTCAAGATTATAAAAGTAATTACACTTAGCTTAATTACAATGACTAATGGTTCCACTTCTCCTCACATAACACCTGGTGGGAGTGATGCTTAGATGGCTGGGCCGAAATAGCCTATAAGTGCACAGGGGATAATTAAGAAAAAATGTTTTCCAAAAATCTCAAGTAGACCACAGCCTAGTCACATTTGGCTTGAAGCTACATGCCATAGACTCCTAAATGAATAAAGCAGGTAAATGCACAAATGAATAATAATATAGAGGTAGACACTATGTAGTACGTGACACCTTGTCAAAAGTTACTACAAGTGAAACATTTAATCCATCGGTGGTTTTGCTTTCCAAAGCTTCCCCCTTCTCTTCTCCCTCTGCCTATTCAACTCAGTTGAAGTAAGTAGATATAACAGTGGAATACTGAGTGTGGCGGGCAGCATTGAAAATGGCCCCCATGATTACTACCTCTTCCTCTTCAGAATAGCATTCTATCACCCCCATCTCTGCCTTGACTGTGTGCTGGACTAGTGGATAAATTGTAACAAACAAATTAAGGCAAAAGTGGTAGGATGTCACTTGCAAGATTAGGTTATAAAAAGACTGTAATTTCCCTCTTGGCCACCCTCTGAGG
>NW_021890310.1:0-649 GCF_006229205.1 Suricata suricatta
CCTGGATGGCTCAGTCAGTTAAGTGTCCGACTTTGGCTTAGGTCATGATCTCACCATTCGAGAGTTTGAGCCCAGCCTTGGGCTCTCTGCTGACAGTTCAGGCTGCTTACGATTCTGTGCTTCCCTCTCCCTCTGCCCCTCCCCACTCGCATTCTGTGTCTCCCTCTCTCAGAAATAAATATACATTCAAATTTTTTTTTAAAGAGTAGGACTTAGCCGGGGAAGCAGGGGAGGAAGCATGTTGCAGAGCACTGCAGGTGGAAAGGACAGCATCAACAAAAGAAAAGGAAGCATAAAGGACATCAGGGTTTATCTGCGTTAATCTAGGAAATTCTTTTGGCTTTAAGGCACAGCCAGAGATGAAATCCAGAGTCCTATACAGGTGAATTGTTTTTTTGTTTTTCACGAAGCTTCCAGCATCATATTTTGTTGCACTTAAGAGAAAAAAAAACCCATCTCACTAGAAAACATATCCTTAGGGAGATCTATAAACAACTTACTAGGAGAGACTATACTAAAAAGAATACTCTTGGAAGATTCAGGTATTATATATTTGAGTTGCTGTTAAGCTCAGAAGGTGGGAAGCAAATGCGACCTAGCAAATTTTCATTCCGAACACAGCCTCCGACCCATACGTGGTCGCCACCCC
>NW_021890311.1:0-649 GCF_006229205.1 Suricata suricatta
TGTCAAAACTAGAATTTCAACTTAGCATCAAGAAGCAGTAATTGTCACTGAAAGCACCAGGTCAGTATAACAAAGAGAATGAAAAAAGATTTGGATCCAAGATTCTCAGGAACCCCTCAGGCAAGGTCATAAAAAAAAGGTATCAGATTTGGAGAAGGCAAAGTATTTTGTAAGAGTGTGTGTGTGTGTGTGTGTGTGTGTGTGTGTGTGTGTGTGTGAAAGAACTGTTGTGGTGCTTTGAATGAAGATTGAAATATTGATTAATGTGAAATATTGATTAATTACACTGAACACTTCTAACCTCTAAATTGAGACCATGTTTTATAACTAGAGATAAATCTTGAAGAATTTATTACTCTAGATTCAGCCTGAAAGTCATCGGGCACACATTTTCATCGAGAGAAAGGAAAAATAAGCTGCCCCGGTGAATAAAATTTAAAAATAAAATTATGTTTTGTTTATATCCATGGGGTATACTTTTTCAACAAAATGGCTACACCAGTGTTTACTTAGATAAAATATGCTGTTGGAGAGTTATCTCTTGTGTTTCACATATCAGGTGATCAGGAAAGGTCATTAAAAATAAAACAAAACAAAATTTAGAACGGTCTATAGCAGATGATCGCTCTTACTGTAAACCATATTTTAG
>NW_021890312.1:0-1420 GCF_006229205.1 Suricata suricatta
TCCCACGTCACTGTTAGCTCTTTGATCAGCTTTTCGGATTCCTCAAGCTTCTCTTTTAGTTCAGGGGCTTTCATAGCCTTTAAAACGAAACCAGAGACACCTGATTTTCTCATTTTTCCCCGCCATTATTTATAAAACAATCTCTGACTGTGCTTCTGAAGTGGCTATCAAGAGTCTGCCGGAAGCAATTAAGTCATACGCTGTCAGGGTGGACTTTTATATCTTTATTAATTAAAAGAAATGTAAGAACAACTGGCTGCTACTCTTTAGAGGAGGAAATGAATACCAGTGCCCTGAATTAAACCGGTACAAATTATTATAAGTAATCTTCTCCTTCATACTTAAGTTTCACATTTAAAAACCTCAAAGATGCTGAAGTTTGTCTTCAAATTAGAAATGTTGTAATAAAGGTAACTGAAGTACTAAGTTACCTTTTCTTTTTTTCAGTAAGACAGAGATCAACACAAATCATCAATAAACACACCCCAGTGATAACCTACCAGGAAAGGTGAAGATTCTTCTCATTTATTTTAAAATTTGACCCTGGATCACTTACAACTACTTTTCTGGGGCGCCTGGGCGGCTCAGTCAGTTAAGTGTCTGACTTCAGCTCAGGTTATGATCTCATGCTTCGTGGGTTCGATCCCTGCCTCAGGCTCTGTGCTAACGGCTCAGAGCCTAGAGCCTGCTTCAGATTCTGTGTCTCCCTCTCTCCACCCCTCCCCTGCTTGTGTTCTGTCTCTCTCTTAAAAATAAACATGAAAAATCATTTTTTTAAATTGATGGTGATAAACCTTGTGTATTCATTACTTTCTTGGAAACAAGGCTCTGGGTAAAAGGACAGGAAATTTCCCCGAGTCTGCTGAGTGAGAATAACTAAGGGGTCTAAATACCGATGTATACATGCAGCTGTTTTGAGCTACGTTTTTACTTAGTGGGCCTTTACTTGGCAATGGCATGCTTTGACACCCTATAGCAACAGAAGCCTCCCCAATGTGTAAGCCTATGAACAAGAAGGATGGCAGACTTGGACAAGAGGCTCAGGTGGCAGTGATGTGGACTCTCACTGAGGGGGCTGAGTCACAGTGGGAACAGAGCCTGAGAATGACACTCAGTGCTGGGCACACAGGGACACCCATGGAAACTCTAGGTGAACCTGCTGCAGCTCCTCTTCTGTTCTCTCCGGCCAGGCATCACTCTAGCCATCTGGCCTGGGTTGTACAGTCACGGTGGGAATGCAGGTTCTGAGACCAGAGGAAAGATGGAACTCATCCATGTATGTACCAGCTACAGAACCATTACAGTTCCCTCCTAGGATCACAACTCTCTTCAAAGTTTATTGGTATTTTTATTTGTTTTTTTTTTATTTTTTTTTTTGAGTGAAAGAGAGAGAGAGAGAGAGAGAGAGAGAGAAAGAGTG
>NW_021890313.1:0-649 GCF_006229205.1 Suricata suricatta
AACGTGCCTCTTGATCATACCACGTTTATCTAAGTAAAAATGGCTTAGGAGCCAACTAAAGTATACAGTGTTAAAGGACACACCACCCAAACAGCCACGTGCCGTGCCCCCAACCTCCCGAAAATGCCTAGGGGTGAAGCGACCCTTCCTAAGGGAACCCAGTGTAAGCAATATTCAACCACCAGCTTGATTGAGACATCCCCCGAGAAACCACACCGCTTCAGCAGCTATGGACACATGATGTACCTTTTATGGTTTCATTTTTGGACAAGACATATCTTCCAACCACTCCTGCAGCGGGGAGTGGGAGATTAACTACCAGACGCAGCCTGGAAGCTGGCATAGGTATCTATGGCTCTCTCCTTTTATACTTAGTATCCGCTTTTATAGTCGCGTAGAGACATTTTTAAAGAGATATCACTTCTATCTGCTCAAGGAGAGAAGCCTGAAACAAATGGCTTGGGTCTGTTTTGCCTCTCCTCTGGCAGGAGCAATTTCTTTGAAAGACTATTCTCTGGAAAATTCAAAGTTGAGCTTAGCTCCTTGGTGGCTACTCTGCTTTCCAGGAACAGCTTTCATGGGCCATGAACTTGGGCGGCAGCACATGACAGCAGAAGTGAAAAGTAAAAGACAAAGGCTCTTGTTACAC
>NW_021890314.1:0-649 GCF_006229205.1 Suricata suricatta
GACATTTAGGCTCTTTCCATGATTTGGCTATTGTTGACAGTGCTGCTATGAACATTGGTTTACATGTGCTCCTATGCATCAGCATTTCTGTATCCTTTGGGTAAATCCCTAGCAGTGCTATTGCTGTTCAAAATGAAAGTTTAAAAAATATATTTTCCTCATAACAAAATTTATGCCCATTAATTATAGAATATTGGAAAAATTTAGTAAAGCACAAATAAAAAAATAAAACCATCAGTAATTCCATCACCGGGAGATCAAATCTGTTTTATTTTGGTATAATTGTACATATATTCATTTTGTTTCCAAAATAAGAGTAATCAAATGTTCATTGTTACATAAACTGCTGTTTCCCCCACTCAACAATATGTCATCAGTACTTTTCCCATAGAATTAACCTTCTTTAACACTGTTTTAAATACCAGTGAAGCATTTCATAATACAAATATGTAAATTTATTTAACCTAGTATTTCCTTTTAAACAATTTTTTATTAGCATTTATTTATTTTTGAGAGAGAGACACACACAGAGTGTGAGTGGGGAGGGTCAGAGAGTGGGAGATACAGAATCAGAAGCAGGTTTTAGGCTCTGAGCAGTCAGCACAGGGCCCGATGCAGGGCTCAAACCCATGAACTGTTAGATCATAAC
>NW_021890315.1:0-649 GCF_006229205.1 Suricata suricatta
ACAGCAGCAATGAGGGGCGGGGAGGAAGGAAGGAAGGAAGGAAGGAAGGAAGGAAGGAAGGAAGGAAGGAAGGAAGGGAGGGAGGGAGGGAGGGAGGGAGGGAGGAACTTATGTAGGTAGGTTTCTTTTATAAAAATTAAATGTTGAATTTCTATGTTTTAAGGAAGTCGATGAATTTGCACATAGTATTTGCATACATTTATCATCTGTTACAGGACCCAAGTGATATCATTGACTGATGAAAATGAGAAGTTATGAATAGTTATTTAAAGAAGACAACACATGCAGCTTCTGAACTTATATTTAGGTATCACTCATTCAAGTGTGGTTTCTCCTTTTTATAAATTAATTTGGCTGTTTAAATTTTTTTAACATTTATTCATTTTTTAGAGTGACAGAGTGTGAGTGGGTGAGGGGCAGATAGAGAGGGAGACACAAAATCTGAAAAAGGCTCCAGGCTGAGCTGTCAGCACAGAAACTAATGTGGGTCTCAGATGCATGAACCACAAGATCATATGTCCTGAGCTGAAGTCTATACCCCCAACCAACTGAACCACCCCAGTACCCCTATTTTGGCTATTTTAATTTGAGATATCTTATCCTGGGCTTTCCAGAAAGTAGCATCTAAGATAAACCTTTATATTCAAAT
>NW_021890316.1:0-649 GCF_006229205.1 Suricata suricatta
AAAAAAACTTTTTTTAGCATCTATTTATTTTTGAGAGAGAGAAGAGACTGAGCCTGGGTGGGGAAGAGGCAGAGAGAGAGGGAGATCCAGACTCTGAAGCAGACTCCAGGCTCTGTGCTGACAGTGGGAAGCCCTCCGTGGGGCTCGGACTCAAGACCGTGAGATCATGAATTGAGCTGAAGTCGGATGCTTAACCATCTGAGCCACACAGGAGCCCCTGTGGCTTCATATTACATTAAGGGCTATGATCCAGGGTGAGCTAGTTTTAGGGAACGGTATAGGGTCTGTGTCTAGATTCATTTCTTGCATGTGAATTGCTCAACACCATTCATTTGTAAGACTAACTTCGCTTCATTGCACCATCTTTGCTCCTTTGTCAAAGATCAGCTGATGATACTTCTGGGCTCTCTGCTCTGTTTCATTGATGTATTTGTCTATTCTTTCACCCACACCACATTGTCTTGATCACTGCAGCTTTACAATAAGTCTGGGAGGTCACATAGCATCTGTCCTGACTTTGTTCTTTTCTTTTAATATGTCTTTTGATTATTTTGATTCTTTTTTCCTCTATGTATGAACTTAAGAATTAGTATGTCATCCTTTGATTTTTCTTTTTTTAGGTTATTTTTTTAATGTGTTTTTTTTTTTT
>NW_021890317.1:0-649 GCF_006229205.1 Suricata suricatta
TTTTACATTACACTCTAAATTTATGAAAGATCCAGTTTTAATATGTCATCACCAGCATTCGATACTGCCCTTACTTTTATTTGGGTTTTCATGAGGATAAAGAAACAATTGATTTTTGTATATTAATATAAACAGAAACTTTGCCAAACTTAACTTACTAGTTTTAGGAGTTTCTTGTTTGTTTGGGGTGGGGTTTTTTTTGTTTTCTTGAAGTTTTCTTAGACAATGTGTCTAAGAAATGTGTCTATATGGACAATGTGTCATCTGCAAATAAGAATAATGTTTTTCTTCCTTTTTGATCTGTAGGCTTTTTATTTCCTTTATTTGCCTTATTGCACTGTTTAGAAATTCCAATCTTATATTGAACAGTAGTGGTGAGAGAGGTCATTCTTGCCTTCTTTTTGGTCTTAGAGGAAACACAATCTTTCTCCACTATGAATAGTATTAGCCCTAGGTTTTTTATGTTCTTTTTGTAATTAATGTAATTTTCTTTATGTAATTAATGTAATGTTCGTTATGTAATTTTTTTAATTAATGTTAATTTATTTTTGAGAGAGAGATCACAGAGTACAAGTGGGGAAGGAGCAGAGAGAGAGGGAGGCACAGAATCATAGCAGGCTCCAGGCTCTGAGCTGGCAGTACAGAGTCT
>NW_021890318.1:0-649 GCF_006229205.1 Suricata suricatta
CCTGGGTGGCTCAGATGGTAGAGCATCCGACTTCGGCTCATGATCTCACGGTTCGTGGGTTTGAGCCCTGCGTCGGGCTCTGTGCTGACAGCTCAGAGCGTGGAGCCTGTCTTCGGATTCTGTGTCTTCCTCTCTCTCTGACCCCCTCCTGCTCACACTGTCTGTCTGTCTGTCTGTCTCTCTCTCTCTTTCTCTCAAAAATAAATAAAACATTTAAAAAAAAGAATTATAAAACAATAAAATAAAAACGATTTATCTTTTGTAACTCAAGCATTTCCAAACTCTTTTGGCCTCTTTATTTCCCCATGTCCCAATAATTTTGTGTCACAGAACACAATGAGAAGGGCTGAGTTTGGCAACGTTTTGTTGGGCTTTTTAAACTTCATCTCAGATGTTCTCTGAGTCAAAGTGAAAGTTTTCCTGTCTTTACAAGCATCACGTTGCCCGAAACAAGTATCAAAAGGCAGAGAAGCCCTTTCATACCCCCACTCCCAGGAAAATGCATCTTATGATTATTGAAGAGTAATGAGTTGTTGGTGTTATACCGTTTGACCATCTCAGTATGGAAAAAATTACTTTTAAGTTATTTATTATTAACAATTACCTTTCTTCCTTAAAAATATTGTTGAAATGAATAATAGCAACATAT
>NW_021890319.1:0-649 GCF_006229205.1 Suricata suricatta
ATGGAATTACAATTTAATATTTTTTGAGTTGTTACATGGTTACTATTTTATTTTCTGAACTTTATATTACCTAAACTGGAGTCCAATGTTTCAAATTTTAACTCATTTTTAAAAAGTTTTTTTTCAATGTTTATTCTTGACACAGAGAGACTGAGTGTGAGTGGAGGAGGGGCACAGAGAGAGAAGGACACAGAATTTGAAGCAGGCTCCAGTCTCTGAGCTGTCAGCACACAGCCCAATGCAAGGCTTGAACCCATGAACATGAGATCATGACCTGAGTCTAAGTCAGATAATTAACTGACTGAGCCACCCATGCATCCCAAAAAACAGCTTTGTTTTTTAAAAGTTTAACTAACAGATTAATTTTGAGGATTTTCTATGAAGGACTCAATATAGTATTGCCCTGGAGAGAGCAATGGTTTAATGGAAGTGTACACTTTTATTTCCTCCATTCAAAGCTGCCTTTTTTTCTTTTTAACATAAATGTTTATTTTATTTGTTTATTTGTTTTTTGAGAGAGAAAGAGAGAAAGTGAGTGTGAACAGGGGTAGAGGCACAGAGAGAAGAAAGAGAATCCCAAGCAGGCTCCACGGTGAGAGCACGGGGCTCAGGCTCACAACTGTGAGATCGCAACTTGAGCTGAAATCAA
>NW_021890320.1:0-649 GCF_006229205.1 Suricata suricatta
CCTGTGCAGCGGAGCTGGGCTGTATGCGTGCTGGTCTCTTCAGAGGACTCAGAAGCCGCAAGGAGCCGCTGGGCCTGGGAGGGCGTGTGGACAAAGGCAGTTGTTGGCACTGTGGTCCGGCCCCGGGGATGCCGCGAGGGTGGCAGATTTGGGGGGCTCCGTGCCAGGCTGCATCTCCACACCCCGCCTCCCTGGGGGGGACGCAGAGAAACAGGGTGCAGCCAGCCGGGGAACAGTTGGGAGCGGCGGAGAGCGGCGGCTTCACTATTAATGTAGTCGGTAAATAAATAAAGGAGGGCTTAAGCTTAGTGTGTAGCAATCAGTTTAGAGCTACAGGGTAATTAGCCCTGCAGGGGGCGGGTTCGCGTTCACTGAGGCACCCCCGGAGAGCGGGGGGCACAGCCCGGAGAGGAGCCCGCCCTCCCGCCAGCGCCTGGAGCAGGTGCCGTGGTGCGCGCACCCCCGGCGCCGCCCTCTGCCCGCGGGGTGCCGCTGTCCTGGGCCGGGGACATGCACAAGGCACACAGTTCAGGTGGCCGTGAAGAGGCACGGGCGGCTGTGAGAGGGAGCGGGCGCCTCTCTGCTGAGGCCTCGGGGCGCCCATGGGGGCCCCACGTGGACACAGGCTGTGCGCCTGCTCTCCGGTTTC
>NW_021890321.1:0-649 GCF_006229205.1 Suricata suricatta
AGACAAAACATTAAACCCCAGGCTTTGGGAAGAAGTTGATTTGCACCACGACTGATTTCAGGACGCACTGGGATAGCTACAACTATGGAGACCCTCATCACTAGCCACACTGCCCTGACTGCGGTGCCATTTTCTCGGCAATGGTCTTTTGGCTGATAGGAGTCTACGTGCTTTCCTTTTACCATAGGGCTTGTGACAGCTTGCACCTCATATCTTGGGTATATAGCTTACAGTCTAGGTCTGGAAGAGGTGCATGGTCTGGCATGGGTACTAAGGTCAGTTTCTTAGGGCTGTACCGTTGGAGGTTGGCTGAATCCCAAGGGTAAAGGGGTGTGTGCGAGCACAGCAGAGTGTCTGTGCGCGTGCGCGGATGTGGGCACCTGGCTTGGGGAGAAGGGATCCTGCATTACTTTAACTTGTTCCTTTGTGGTGGTGTAATGCCTTTCTCTCTTCTTTGGCTCCTAGGCGGAGACCGTGCTGGCTGTGCCCAGGCACTTGTCTTCAACGGCATCCCTCATACCGCGTTCCTGATGACGAGAAGGCTGAGGCCAGACTGGCCCAGGATCTACTACAAAGCTTGGGATGTCAGCTCGACAGGGGCTTGGGCAGGAAGCTAAGCGGGGATTGGACATTGGGGGCCCCCAAAATG
>NW_021890322.1:0-649 GCF_006229205.1 Suricata suricatta
TTCCTCTTTGCTCAAGGGAAAGCATTCAGCTGTCAAAGATCTCAGTGTCCTAAAATCTGTTGCTTCAGTTTCAGACGGTGGAGGCTTTTCAGGAAGTGTAGGACTCCACAGTCCTCTAACTACTCACAGGTAAAGAGCAGATGGGTTTCTCACTGACATCATTTGCATCACAAAAACCTTCTTCGTGATTTCTGGCAGGCCCTCCCACTGCTAACTGAAGTCAGAACTCTTTCTGCTGTGTATCCTAAAGCCTACAGTCCACACGGGATGAAAGGGATGAAAGGTCCCTTTCCCCTTTGGACTCTCTCCCGTCATAACACACACACACACACACACACACACACACACACACACAATCTTTTCATTTTTCTTAGTTTATTCATTTATTTTGAAAGAGAAAGTATATGTGGAAGAGGCAGAGAGAGGGAGAAAGAGAGAATCCCAAGCAGGCTTTGCACCATCAGCGCAGAGCCTGACATGGAGCTTGGTCTCATGAACTGCGAGATCATGACCCAAGCCAAAGTCAGATGCTTAACTGACTGACCGAGCTACCCAGGTGCCCACACACCCTGTTCCTAAAAAAGATTCTTTATAAAACTTTCAAGCATGAGAGCACTGCGTTTTAACTGGCCCTTTTCTCCAAGAAGCC
>NW_021890323.1:0-3404 GCF_006229205.1 Suricata suricatta
ATCTACTTTAAAAAATACTCCAGAATTGTCGTGCATGCTTGAATGGGAGGTGAGCCCATGTTATTTATGATTTGTTTGCTATCTGTGCTGGCCAGCACAAGGATGAACAGACCTGAGCAGAGGAGACAGTCAGCTGGTCGCTAGAGTATCTCTGAGGTGTCTCTCATTTCTCACATTCTAGGCTCGTGTTGGGGGAGTGAGCAGAGATCAATGGTATGTGTGTGTTGAACAGAGAGGGACTCAGGACACAACAAAGGCATGCTGGAATTTAGTTGCTGACAACCATTAATAACCTGTTTTCCTTTTGTAGGAGGAGTTGAGTGGACAGTTTCATTCTCTCTCCATGGAAAAGATCAGAATTAAACTACTGTTCTTCCTTTGTTTAAAAGTGGAAACTGGGGGTGTCTGGGTTGCTCAGTTGGTTGAGCAGCTGACTTCGAGCCCAGCATTGGACTAACCGCTATCAGCTCAGAGCCCAATTCAGATCCTCTTTCTCCCTCTATCTTTGCCTTTCTCTTGCTCTCTCTCTTTCAAAAATAAATAAAAACATTAAAAAAAAAGGGGGGGGGAATTGATACCAAGTATGGCCCCTAACGACCTTTCAGTACAGACAGAATGTGAAGGACTGGCTAGGAAGCAGGGCCATCAATGGGTGTACCATCCTGTTTTCCAACTTTTTACCAACACTTGGAATTATCTAGTTTTAAAATCCGAGCTAAGCAGATGCATTAAAAATATTCATTTTTGTGTGAAAGAGAAAATAAGGTCTTGTGTAAAAATAAAAAAGAGTGTAGAAGCATGGATGAAGTGACTGTCACCTTCCAGGAGGCTAATTTAGAATCAATCATTTGTTTGGATGAATTGTATCCATGGGGAGGTTACTGGTGATAATCCCTATGAAAGGAATCTAAGTGATACCAATCTGAGCTGCTTTTGATTAATGTGCATATCATTAATACAATCATCAGGAAAAAGTCTAAAAAGACATTTAGAACACACACATAAAAATCTTTATGTAGAGCACTGGAAGAACAAGGGGGATGTAATGAAGGCCCAGGCATTGCAGGCTGGGTGATGAACATGGAGGAAGCCATGGCCTGGAATATTTGAGTGTGCCTGTGAGGCAGGGTAAATACCATTTGGTGCCTGTCCAGGGAAGAGGAGGTAGTTCAGTTGAGACTGGGAGATACAGGGAGGAGTGTAGTAACAGAGTTAGTGAATATCTTAGGTGTGGCTTTCATGTTTGCTATAACTTGGAAGATACAGTATGATGATATCTTTGATGTTTTAAATTTCCAACTATATGAAAAGTATCATTTTTCAGATCCACATATGTGGACCCTTTTGTAAAAGTAAAATTCATATATGTTTACTGCAAAAAAGCAAGACAGCAGGCAAGAGCTTGTAAAGTAAAAAGTGAAAGATCCCTTTTCCTGCATAATTTCCTACTCTTTAAAGGTAATTATTATTAACTTTTTGCATATAAACCTATGCATTGTCTATCTATTTTTAAAAATTATGTATATTTATATATATAATTTATTTGTATAAAAATTTAAAAAGCCAGATGGGATAAGGAGAAATGCAAGATACTGCCCTATTCCTCCCATCTGTCCTATGTACATTTAGATCAACTTCAGCATCATAAATGGTCACATAGTATTCCACAGATGGGATCTAATAGGAAGTATTTAACTAGTCACCTAGTTCTACACGTTGAAGTTATTTTTAGATTTTTGCTGTTATAAGCAACAATGCTGCAGTAAACATCCCTGTATCTTTTTAAATTGAGGTATAATTGAGCTATCATTATTATTAACCACAGGTATATAATGACTCAATATTTGTAAAAAATGATCACCCTAGTAGGAACTCACAAGATTTACTCTCTTAGCAAATTTCAAATATGCAATACATTACTACCTGCTATAGCCTATGTGCATTACATCCCTATGACTTCTTAATTTACAACTGGAAGTATGTACCTCTTCACCCCCTTCACTCATTTTACCATCCTTCCAACCCCCTGACCTTCTGGCAACCACCAATCTGTGTATTTTCTTTGTTTGCTTTGTTCCTGTGAACACACACATACATCCTGATAGCATTTTCAAGAAGAAGAGTAGCAGAATCAAAGTATATGTGTTTATAATTTTGGAGATTATTGCCAACTTGGCAAATGTTTTATCAATTTACTCACCCAAACCAGTTATGAGACTACCTGTTTCCCGATTTCCTCTCAAACCCTGAATTTTCTCAAGTCTTTAAATCCCTGCCAATGTTAGAAGAAAAACCCGTGTCTTGCTATTTTAATATGAGTTCATTTAATTCAGAAAGAGGTTAAGTATTTTTATATATAAGCAAAGAGAGCCAGACTTTTCACTCTTACTTTTTGTCTTATACTTGGGATTTATAATTCATCATTATCATTTTGGTCTCATAGTCCTTCCCTGTGGTTCTAGGCAGAATGCCTTCCACAAACCCCTAGTTGTGTCACTTTCTAGCATATATCCTTCTATGGGGTTGTGAGTGTCACACTCTGGTATCCTCTATGCCTCTCTTTCCTTCCTTCCTTTAACTCATTTTTTCTTGCAAACTTCTAGATATGAGAAATTTACATATCAGGTGTTCAAAGAAAGCTTATAATGATTTTCAAAGAACTTGCCAATGTGACCATGGATATGGTATCTTTTACTGTGATAGGTCCACATTATGAAATTTACTGTCACTTGATTATTTCAAGGAGTTGAGTAATTTATAAAAGCCTATTGTAGTGATATAGGAGATAGCCCTGAAATAATGACAGAAAAAAATATAACAGAACTACCCACATAAATAAGTAAAGGTATCCTTAATTATTGCAGTACATTTTAGTGACACAGTATAGTACAAGAATGTCTGAATTGCTCTGTGACTAAAATGGTCTCCCGGAGCACACATCAGCCTTCATCAGGTTTTCTGAGAACGATATTATTGCCATTTCTCCAGAATCAGTTTCTCCTTCCCCTCCTCTTTCAGGTGGGGTGAGAGGTGCCACTGCTGACAGAGGCAATGGAGGAGGCCAATCACTCGGTGGGGCTGAAGTTTGTGTTCCTGGGACTCTCCACCTCATGGGACATTCAGCTCTCTCTCTTCTTCTTTTCCTGTGTGTTCTACATGGTGAGTCTAGTGGGGAACCTCCTCATTGTGTTAACTGTGACCTCTTTTCTGGTTTACAGTCCCCCATGTACTTTCTGCTGGCCAATCTTTCCATCATCGATGTGATATTTTGCTCTTCCACAGCTCCCAAGATGATTTTTGATGTTTTAAGAGAATGCAAAACCATCTCTTTTGGGGGCTGTGTAGTTCAGATCTTCTTCATCCATGCAGTTGGAGGTGCTGAGATGGTGCTGCTCATCGCCATG
>NW_021890324.1:0-1419 GCF_006229205.1 Suricata suricatta
ATATACTTGGTGAAATAAGTAAGACAGAGAAAGACAAATGCCTTATGATCTCATTTATATGTGCAATCTAAAAGAAACCCAAAACTCAGAAAATGTTTTATATTATTATCCTCAATTTAAAAAATATGGCATGCTTTTAAGAGTCGAAAAAAGTTCAAGAATTCTTCTTTTTCTTTTAAAAGTATTTCTGTTCTATATCTGTCACAGAATTTTATCCCAATATTTACATTTTTATGCTTAAAGGCTGTGATTAATTACCCCATTATACTAGTCTAAAACAAAAATGTGTAAAAATTGAGATGATTTTTAGTTATCTCAAGTGTTTTCGAGTCTACTTTAAATGTGTTTCTGCTTGTTTGAGTAGTCATTCAATGTAATAGCATGCAAGCAGACAGTAAATATATAGTTTTTCATAGGTACAGGATGTGAAAAATAAAATTATACTGGAACTTAATGAAAGGGACGGACACCCCACCACCATTTAAGTGATTCTATGTCTGCAGATGAAATGGAATGTAGAAGAATAGAAAGGGTTTGGAAAAGACAGTGACGGGTTCAGTAATTTGCAAAAAGGTAGGACTCAAACTACAAAAGGGAAGCCTAAGGTCCCACCAAAGATTTGAACTCGGATCGCCGGATTCAGCGTCCAGAGCGCTGACCATTACACCCCGGGGCCCACCCGCTAGCGCCTTTCCCTAATTTGGCAATAGAACAGTCCTTGCCTTAGTCCCTTGATCCATAAGCCCGGGCAGCTCTACCTCCGAGATGGCGTCTTGGACGGTCACCTGTTGCACACCGCCTACCCCAGAGTCTTACTGGAAAACACAGGCTTCCAAACCTCAGGAAACCCGCCGCCCCCCCGCCCCCCCGCCTTTACCTCCGTATTTCCCCCCAAGCGGTTCCGGAACGAGGTGCCACGAGCCCCTAAATAGGTGAGGTCGTGACCCGGGAGATGGGGACACTGTCGCTGCTTTAGCGGGAGGACGAGGCCGAGCCCGAGCCCTGCGGTCCTTCACCCCGCTTGGTCATCAGAGCTGATCTCCTTGCGCAGGCCCTGCACCTATGCGTGTGGGCGGGATCCCGAGACAAGGCGGGGGCGGGGTTCCTGCAGCCTCGGGACCTCTCGGGAGCGCCCCTGCATCAGCCTCGCACCCCTCGTCCTCTCCCGACGGAAAGCGGGCGTGGGAGGCTCCGGAACACACTTGGCTCGGGGAATGCGTGTGTTGGGGCGAGTCCTGGAGAAACCGGATTAGCGTCCAGACCGGCACCTGCGGGAGCCACACAAGGGCCTCCTGCCCGCTGCCGCCCTTTCGTCTGCTGCGTGTGCGCTCCGGGTGCTTTTCCGGGATCCGGAGCACGTAGCTGCGCCCCCCGGATTAAAGAATTCGTAGCTGGTGGGGGCGGGGCCGCCTGGCGGGT
>NW_021890325.1:0-649 GCF_006229205.1 Suricata suricatta
CAGTACATAAAATCAAACAACAACAATATTCAGCACTGAGAAGGATTTAGAGGCCTGAGTTGTCTGAGGAAAGCCACTATTGTTAACCACTGTATTTAGCTCTTGAGCTTCTTGGCAAAGAGTAACAAGAGAAACACATGGAGGGGGTAGCACAGATGTCATCCAATCCAAAAAAAAAAAAAAAGTAAAGGTTCAAGCCAAGAAACAAACTTGTTCTGCGCTTCAAATTTCGAGAGGAATTTATAAGTTGGGGTATAGGGCACCAGGTAATATAACGGACAATGCTTTCCCCAGGATGTGCGTAAAAGATACAGAGACATCTTTCCGAGGGCCCAGACTTGCACGGCCCCTCCATAAAAGCTGAAGGCTCACATTATACTGCAGGTTGAAGGAGGCGTTTATGGTTTCACAGAATGTCAGCACCAGAAGAGCCTGCAGTCCAGCCCCCTGGTTTTATAGAAGTGGAAAGAGTGCCAGGAGCTCAAGGGGCAGCTGGAAGAGGACCAGACAACTCTTTGCTTGTCCCCACCCTGGGCCCTTTCCCTCTCCCTCATTTCTTCCACCAACAAAAAGAAGCTTCCCTCGGTCCCTTTCCCCATGGGAAATGGCAGAGCTGCGGCAGCCTCCTTCGCACTGTGGGAATCCCTTT
>NW_021890326.1:0-649 GCF_006229205.1 Suricata suricatta
GTGTGTGTGTGTGTGTGTGTGTGTGTGTTGATGTACTCATTTCACTCTTGAAACTCCTCTAAATGCATTTTATACACTATCTCACTTAGTCCTTGTGAGGTAGGTACTATTATTATTCCTATTTTTTACAAGAGGAAACCACAGTGGAGAGAGGTTAAGCAATTAATCCCATGTCAAACAGCCAATAAGCTGCAGAGCCAGATTCTGGACCCAACAGATCTCCTGCCAAAGCCTATGCTCTTGAACGCTTTGCTCTGCTGTTTCCTATGATAATAACTACCACTTACTGGACACTTCAATATGTCCCATGTATCCTTTATACACATTATCTCATTAACTATTTGCAGCAACTATAGGGAGAATAATTGTATGTACAAGTGTGTTCATGAATGCATGCAGATAGAGAAGTAGGCTTGTGTGAATGACCCCACCTTCTAACCCATCACTGTAAATCACTGGATCTCTCTCTTAACCCTTGAAAGAAAATCTTCCTAGAAACTCTATGATTAATCACATGAAAAACTCCTAGAAAGCTGCATTATGTATAATCTTTCTCAAATCTCCATTAGGTGTTTTAAGTGAATCTTCATTTCAACATTTCAAGTTGAAGAGAATTCATTTATTCTCATGTTCTTGTTCTTTTTTTTTT
>NW_021890327.1:0-649 GCF_006229205.1 Suricata suricatta
TTAAGGGGAAGAGCACTGGGTGTTGTATGGAAAACAATTTGACAATAAAATATTATGGAAGGAAAAAAAAAGAAAGAAAGGAGAAAAGAGAAACTCCCATATCTAACATATGGAAGAGGCCATTTCATCAACATATAAGGAATTCCTGCCAATCAAGAAAAAAGAAAAAAATAAATAATCACAAAGAAAAAAATGGGGAAAGGGTATGGACTGACTGGTCACAGAAAAGAAAATGCAAATGGATTTTACACCTAAGAAAAGAGTTTCAATCTCATCATGAGAGAAGTGCAAAATAAAATTTCAAAATGCTACTTGGGCCATTTATTTTGATGAGGCTCAAAAAAGCCAACATAAGACTTAAAGAGTGAAACTGGGGGCATCTGAGTGGCTCAGCCAGTTAAGTGTCTGACTCTTGGTTTTAGCTTAGGTCATGATCTCACGGTCCGTGAGCTTGAGCCCTGCATTAGGCTCTGTGCTGACAGCTCACTCTCCCTCTCTTCCTCTGCCTCGCCCCTGTTTGAGCTCTATCTCTCAAAATAAATAAACAGGAGAGAGAGAGAGAGAGAGAGAGAGAGAGAGAAGACACTGCCATATCTTGCTGCTGGTGGTATGCATTTGTTCAATTCTATGGAGGGCAATTGGGCACATA
>NW_021890328.1:0-649 GCF_006229205.1 Suricata suricatta
GCAGAAGGAAGTGGTCCAGAGCTGAGGCGGAGAGTTGATCTGCTCTGCATGAGAAAACTGGAAGAATCTGTTCTTGTTTTTGCTTTGCTGTATTAATGCCTCTGAAACCAAACTTTCTTTAAAAGGCTGCCACCTAACAACATAGTCTGGGGGTAATTTGGGGGGATGGAAGAGCAGAAGGGGGAGGAGAGTGGACGGAGGCAAGACAGAAGGGCCAAAGTGAAAAATCTGAACAGGCGAAAATGCAGGAACTGGGACCTCACTTGGGGACGGACTGGAGACCTGAAGAAAAGAGAATTTGAAAGTAAAATGAAACCGAAAAGGTCAGCACAGCATCAAATCATGTCAGCAGAACACAAGATGGGAAGCCCATTCACAGACGAAGCCCACTCATGAGGAAATAAGAAAAGAAGCTTTGGGGGAATTTTCAGAAATCTTAGGGACTTCCCACAGATTGTGAGAAAGGGAGCTCAGGCCCGTCTTTACTGGAGTCAGGAACATAATAATCCTGTGAAACTTACTGGAACACGTCTAGCTTTAATGGAAAGAATGTGGTTTCAGGGTGAGGATGACTTACTTCAGCACCAACTTACTCCTGTGTCAAGTTGTCTACACGTTCTGACCCCATTTCCTTCGCAGAAGGATGGGT
>NW_021890329.1:0-649 GCF_006229205.1 Suricata suricatta
GGAGGGAAGGAGGAAGGAAGGAGGCAGGAAGGAGGCAGGAAGGAAGAGGTAACTCACTGAAGATGGAGAACAGATGAGGGTGTTTAAGGATATCAGGGGAAACATAGAAGGCGAGGAGACGGGGTCTGCTAAGCATGAAGCTAAGTAAAAGTGAAGAAACAGCGAAAAAGGGAGGAAACAATTTCTAAACAACTGAAAGAGAAAAAGCAAACATATTTATAGTCAGAGAGGAAGTCAGGGCAGGGTCCAGAAGGATTCCCACATGTCACAGCGCAGACATCACCACCTCAGAATAGTCTGATTCCTTAGTTCTCAACCTCAGTGTGCACCTGGAGAACTTGTTAAAACACAGATCGCTAGGATGCCAAAACCCCCTGCCCCGGGGTTAGGTCTGAGCCAGGGGCCAAGAGTTTGCGTTTATAACCAGCTGCTGCTGCTGATCCAGGGACTTTGAGGACCACTGGTCTAAAGTAGGTTTTCAGCCATTTTCTATCCATGTTCCATTTTCTTGATGTAACTGAGCTCACTGAACGGCAAGCACTTTTTATAAATTAACACATTTAATTTTGACAATAATCTTATGAGATACTTTTATTACCTCCATTCTACACACGAAGGAAGCATCAAGAAAAAGTAGGGAATGGCACCA
>NW_021890330.1:0-649 GCF_006229205.1 Suricata suricatta
GATGAGCACTGCATAATGTATGGACATGTTGAATCACTATATTGTACCCCTGAAAGTAACACTGTGTGTTAACTAACTGAAATGGAAATAAAAACTTGAAAGAAAGAAAGAAAGAAAGAAAGAAAGAAAGGAAGGAAGAAAGAAAGAAAGAAAGGAAGAAAGAAAGAAAAAAAATTATGACTGGGACAAATCCTCAAATATCCCAAATCCCAAAATTAATGATATGCACCAAACCACAGATCCAGGAATCTCAGATGACAAAAAGGATACAAAATTTCGATACCTTAGGATATCATATTCAAGCTGGAATAAATTAAAGGGAAAGAGAAATATTGAAAAATTTTAGAGGAACAAAACATTTATAGAACAGCAAGGATATGAATTACATTGAAACTTTATTCAGAAATCATACAAGCAAGAAGAAATCCAGTACAATATTTTAAGGCAATGAAAGAAAAAAACTCACAGTCTAGAATTATGTATCCAACAAAAGTAACTTTCAGAGGTAAAGGAGAAATAATCACATTCTCAGATCAACAAACATAGAAGGAAGTTGTTGGCAGTAGAGATGCCTTTTAAGCAATGGTAAAAGTTCGTCATGAAAAGGGAATTTTTGTAAGTCAGAAACAGACCTAGATAGAGAAAGAAA
>NW_021890331.1:0-649 GCF_006229205.1 Suricata suricatta
CTCTCTCTCTCTCTCTCTCTCTCTCTCTCTCTCTCTCTCTCTCTCTCTCTCTCATTATTCTCTTTTGCCAGGATGGTCTGGCCACAACATCAAGGCAGTAATGCTGATACCTGACTCCGGTCAATTGCTACATCATCTCCTGGGTACCATGCTGTTTCTGTTCCTTACGAGCCTCTGGCATCAGCAGGTATCAGGTGAGTGCCGCCAGGTGCTACAGAGACCTCTGCGGAGGAGCGCCACATCCGCCAGGAACTATGTCACCCACTTGACTTGGCTGCCTCTCCGGGGAGTGTCAGTCTCGTGCCAACTGTGTTGCGACTTAAGTCAAAGCATTGAAACCGGCTGTCATATACAGGAGACAATTGTTAGTGGGTGAAGCAGGTGTACTTATTCCTTCCCCCAAAATGAATTTTCTCCCAGGAAGCTCCACAATAATGCAGAAGTGGTCCCTAGAGGTGAATATTTAATCCTTGATTATATTTAGTCCTAATACAACCCAGCAAGAGAGCTACTGTTCCCCTCACTTTACAATAAGAAATCTGAGATCAGAAGTGACTTACAGATTTGAGAAATACACCTCAGTCATAATCACTTGCCACTCGCTGCTTTCACTCTGTTTTTAGAATTTATCAAGGTCCTTCTTGCCTTT
>NW_021890332.1:0-649 GCF_006229205.1 Suricata suricatta
AGTCTAATTACATGAAATAGAAGTTGGGGTTTTGATTTTTTACTTTGCTTTTCTGTTTGGAGTGTCATTGTGACTACTGTATTATAAATGATGGAAAATAATTGCATATGTTTAAAAAAATAAATTGTGTTATATTAAAAAAAACTTTATAAATGAAAAGTATAACAATTCAGCTTCCATGATTAATTCAGCTTTATCATAGTATAATATCTTTGACAATAAAAACACTTTTAAGCCTCTTATATAATTGGAATTCAAACCTAATAATGAAGACATGAATGAAAATAAAATGCCTACTTAATTAGATCCAAATTTGAAGTACAAAATTCAGTGGGCAATGGATTTAGCTTGTTAGTGGTTTTGTTTTTAATTTTCCAACAGTATTTCTGACCACTTCTTGGCCTTTTGGCTAAGATCAAGTGCAACAGTTATTTCTGAAGACTGTATACGCAAAGAACTTGAATTTTTAGTTGGCATCTTTCACCTATACTACAATATGTTTTCTTCTGTTTTTCCATTACTTAGAAGCAAAGAGAACTTTCTAAAATTTAAAAAAATAAGTGCTAATCTGGAGAAATACCAGATAATTTGAAATATTTTTTATAATTTTTATATAAGTTATTCATATAAAATTATGTACTGAACCATA
>NW_021890333.1:0-649 GCF_006229205.1 Suricata suricatta
TTTCAAAGAAAGGTATGAAATTTTCAGACAAATGTACTAATAGCTTTAATTTGCTTTAATTAGAAACTAAATATATACCAGAAGGAATTGAAAAGAATCACTTGGAGCGTTATAAAACAAAATAATCCAAGCATATATCCTTTCTAAAAAGTTTGACAATCACTGTATTATCTACAGTATGTCTAAAAACACTATATAATTTCCATACATGTGTCTCTTTTTTTAATGTTTTCTCTTATTTTTTTGAGAGAGACAGAGCGCAAGCAGAGAAACACAGAGACACAGAATCCTAAGTGGGCTCCAGGCTCCAAGTTGTCAGCACAGAGCTGAACATGGGGCTCAAACCTACAAATCGGGAGATCATGACCTGAGCTGAAATCAGACACTTAACTGAGCCACCCAGGTGCACTCCATACATGTGTCTTAAAGTGGGCTGAAGCTACGACATATAACAAAACAGAACAGAACAGAACAATGAACTGAGAGAAAAACTCTTGTCTCAAGGATACATAATCAAAACAATTGGATTTATGTTTTTTGCTTTTCATCACGTTGAGTCATGTGCCACTTGTAAAACTACTGTCTCTCAAGTTCTGATTTGCCTCCTGTGCTCTGCTTCATGATGGTGGGGCTAGGACTCTACCCATAA
>NW_021890334.1:0-649 GCF_006229205.1 Suricata suricatta
TGGTCTTTAAGGCCATTTTCCCCCCTATCTGTCCAAGATGAAACAAAAATACAGATTCGAAGAAATGCTTTACCTCTTTGGTCAAGGTGATGTCTTAAATTCTTGGATGCCTGTGTGCAGAGTCCCTGGAAGTTAGGTAATTCTGAGACAAGGGGGAAGGTATGTGAAAAGTCTGACAAGTAAATTAGATAGGAAAAGGACATGTGGGAGGAACTATACAAGGATTTATTTGAGAGGTAGAAGAAGCAACTTCCTTAGGGGCTCAGAGAGCACATACAAGGACAAGCTATCCTTGAACATCCATTTTCCACCTGATGACAACATGCCCTTGAAACTCCCTGGGCAGAGTTAGTCCCAGTCAATATGAAGTGACCAAACAGAGAGAGGGATGTTGGACAAATTGGTGAGGACAAGGTCATGGAGGAAGAATCTGGCTCCCTGGCCAAGGTAAAAACAAACAGAACCTGTTGTCATTTCCCTTTGAGTGATGCAGTGATGACATCCTAACACCATCACATGGGAAATGGTACTTGCTATCCTTTTCTCTATTGTGGAAAAATAGTGGGAAAGCTGTGTCATTCCCTGTGTATCCCTAGCCAGCTGTTATAGTTTGTCTTGTGCAGCAGGAACTTGGAAAAAGTTTGTTGAA
>NW_021890335.1:0-1419 GCF_006229205.1 Suricata suricatta
TTTGTTTATTTTTTCAACGAACCAACTCCTGGTTTCATTGATCTGCTCAACTGTCCTTTTGGATTCTATATTGTTTATTTCTGCCCTGATCTTTATTATTTCTTTTCTTCTGCTGGGTTTGGGGTGCTCTTGCTGCTTCCTTTCTAGTTCCAGTAGGTTCTCTGTTAATGTTTGAATTTGCGCTCTTTCTAGTTTGTTGAGATTGGCCTGGATTGCAATATACTTTCCTCTTAGGACTGCCTTGGCTGCATCCCAGAGATTTTGGATTGTTGTATTTTTGTTTTCGTTGATTTCCATATATTTTTTTATTTCTTCTCTAATTACCTGGTTAAAATAATCATTCTTTAATAGGGTGGTTTTTAACCTCCACATTTTTGGAAGTTTTCCATATTTTTTCCGTGGTTCATTTCAAGTTTCATAGCATTCTGATCTGAAAGTGTGCATTGTATGAGCTCTATTTGTTTATACTTATGGAGGGCTGCTTTATGTCCCAGTATGGGGTCTATCTTGGAGAATGTGTCATGTGCACTTGAAAAGAAGGTAAATTTCTATCTTTAGGATGTAGCGTTCTAAATATATCTATCAGTTCCTTCCATCTGTTCCAAAGTGTCACTCAGGTCCATTAATTCCTTAGTGATTTTCTGTCTGGTTGATCTATCCATTGCTGTCAGTGGAGTATTAAAGACCCCTGCAATGAGCACATTTTTGTCAATAAGATCGTTTCTTTCTGTGATTAGTTGATTTATATATTTGGGTGCTCCCGAGTTAGGCACATAGATATTTATAATTGTTAGCTCTTCCTAATGGAGAGATCCTCTAATTATTATATAATGTCCTTCTTCATCTCTTGTTTCTGCCTTTACATTAAAGTCCAGGTTGTCTGATATTAGTATGGCTACTCCAGCTTTCTTTTTGCTTCCAGTTGCCTGATAGATACTTCTCCATCCCTTTACTTTCAACCTGTATGTGTTTTCCGGTCGAAAATTCGTCTCCGTTAGACAGCAAATAGATGGGTTTTGTTTTTTGATCCATTCTGCTACCCTGTGTCGTTTGGTTGGAGCATTCAGTCCATTTACATTCCATGTTATTATCGAAAAATGTGGGTTTAGAGTCATTGTGTTCTCCCTAGAATTCATGTTTATAGTGGTGTCTCTGGCACCTTGTATTCTTCGCAATCTTTCCCTCATAGAGTCCCTCTTAGGATTTTGTGTAGGGCTGGTTTGGTGATCATGAATTCTCTCAACTCTTGTTTATTTGGGAAAACCTTTATCTCTCCTTCTATTTTGAAAGACAGGCTTGCTGGGTAGAGGATTCTTGGCTGTAAATTTTTTCTGCTCATCACATTGAAGATTTCCTGCCATTCCTTCCTGGCCTGTGAAGTTTCATTAGATAGGTTTGTAACCACTCTGATAGGTTTCC
>NW_021890336.1:0-649 GCF_006229205.1 Suricata suricatta
AGAACTTTAAAGATTAGACACTTCCCTAGAACTCATCCCACACTTACTAAATAAGCATACCTATGGGCAGGGCCAAAAAGAACGCATGCTCCCAAGGCTCTCAGAGTGAATCTGACTCATAAGCGAAGTGAAGAACTAGAGGCTGAAATTTAGTCATCTTAATATCCTAAGACACTTAGAACAAGGCCTAGTATACAGTAAGAGCTCAATAAATGCTTAGTGAACAGATAAACAAGCTGATAAATACAATTCCTTTGAAACAAGGATAAAATAAACATGGAGGGAAAATGAACTGACAAAAACATATATTAAGTTCATTGAGCTACAATTCATCCTTTATAGATCTCTCTTAGAAAATTCAATTTAATCAATGGCAATTACCTTCTATGCTATCAATAATAGCTCAGCAGTATGTAACTTATAATTAATTCTTTTTAAAAGTTTATTTATTTTGAGAGTGAGAAAGACCATGAGTGTGCACAGAGCCTGTGTGAGAGGGTTCAAGCCCCATGTTGGGCTCTGCCCCAGAAGTGTGGAGCCTGCTGAGGATTCACTCTCTCCCTCTCTCTACTCCTCCCCCACTCACATGCATGCACGCTCCTTCTCTCTCTCTCAAAAATAAACATTAAAAAAAGTAAATAAAATAATA
>NW_021890337.1:0-649 GCF_006229205.1 Suricata suricatta
TGTGTGTGTGTGTGTGTGTGTGTGTGTGTGTGTGTGTGTGTGAGTGAGAGAGAGAGAGAGAGAAATCAGATTATATTTAAGCACCTATTTGTTATATAAGTAGAAATGTCTTGTTGAGAGTAGTCAGAAAATTGAGAAAAATCTGGACTGGAGATTTAGGAATTAGTCTTTGGGCTAAGTTATATAGTCCATAAGGAATGAGGAGTAAACCTGGAGATTGACAACATTTAATGAGTAAGTGGAGGATCAGGGGAATCTAAGAAAGAAACAAAAGAGAAGGATTAAAAACGGTATGAATAGGATGAGGAAGGAATGATCTCATAGGAGCTGAGGAGGAGTAAATATCAAGAAAGTAGTTGCTATCTGTATTAGATACTTTGGATAGGTTAATAAAGATAACTGAAGAGGTGCCTGGGTGGCTCAGTCAGTTAAGCATCCAACTCTTGATTTCTGCTCAAGTCATGATCTCATGGTTTGTGAGTTCGAGCCCCACACTGGGCTCTGCGCTGGTACTATGAAGTCTGCTTGGGATACTCCCTCTCCCCCCCGCCCCCCACTCCTCCCTTGCTTGCTCTCCTGCTATCTTTCAAAATAAATAAATAAATAAACTTTAAAAAACCCAAAACATTGTTTTAAAAAATAAAGATAA
>NW_021890338.1:0-649 GCF_006229205.1 Suricata suricatta
CAGACCTAGGACCCACAAAGAGTCGGCTCCTGGCCCTCTAGCTTCCCTTCCCCTTTGGTCAGACATGGCTTGGTGCCTCCAGGACGTGGTTGTCCCCAGTATCTGTAGTGAGGGCTGCATTAGTCATCTGCTTGCTCCAGGCAAGCATGACTCTCCCTGGGGGACCAGCTGAGCATTAGGAGTCCTGGGCAGGCCTGAGAGTCGGGACCCTGCTGAGGAGACACCCCGGATGCTTGCTGACACCCAGCAGGCCTGTGTCAGCTATCAGAAGTTTCAAGACTCCTCAGAAGGCCCCTGGGCTCCTGGCTCTGGGTGTGAACAGAGCTCTTGGTCCCAGTCATGCCTGCACAGAAGCCTGTCTCCATCTGAGTCACTGGAGCCTCTTCCCAGGGCCACAGTCCCATTATGGTCTCTTGAGCTCCACACCAGTCCTGTACCCTGAACCCAGGCAGCAACATCCACTAAGGACAGAGGGACAGAGCGAGACATGGAGGGAGGCCCGAGACCAGAGGGAGGACAAGGGAGAAATACTAGAAGGGCCATTGCTACCCATCAAGGTGAGGGCAGAGCTGTGAAGTGGTCCCTTTCCCAGACCTGTTGGGAGGGTCCTGGACTGTGGGGCACTTACAGCTGCCTGGCACTGTGCCCG
>NW_021890339.1:0-649 GCF_006229205.1 Suricata suricatta
ACACACCTACACACCCACACACAGACACACCCACACACACCTACACACCCATACACCTGCTGTTCCATCTGACCAGTTTCTTATAAACAGACACTCGCCTCAGTGGGACTGAAGAAGCACACAGAACCGAAGGCCTGGCGGCATTCGTTCAGTGGTCAGCCAGATTCAGCCCAAATCGAGAGAAAACAGGACCGGCCCTAGTCTCAGGAGCTGACACGTCAGCCCACAGCATGCACAGGAGGCCCAGCTACCCTCTCTGCCTCGGCGGTCCCGTGGCCTGAGGGACGAAGTAGAGTGGGCTGGGAGACTAGCACCTCCCTCCCCTGTACACACCACAGTCCGGTGTCACAAAGCCCTCTATCTGTCCTCTGCGCCTCTGGACCCAACGAGCTTCCTTAGAACACACTCTCCCTCAGCCCATCCAGGGCCCCAGCCCAGGGCTGGTGTGTAGAATCCAAGGGTGTCAGAAAAAGCCACCCCACCTCTGCTCACAATGCATCTGTCACCCTGCACCTGGCCCTCGTGGAGCCTCAAGTGCGCTGCAGGGCACAGGGGCAGCCGAGGGCACTGGGTGCGGCGGGAGCATCTCATTAGTGGGGGGGCCAAGGCCAGACTGATGTTACCCAGGGCTCCCTGCCCACGGCCAAGC
>NW_021890340.1:0-649 GCF_006229205.1 Suricata suricatta
TTTAAATGTTTTATTTATTTTTGATACAGACAGAGACAGAGCATGAGAGGGGGAGGGTCAGAGAGAGAGGGAGACACAGAATCTGAAGACGGGCTCCAGGCTCTGAGCTAGCTGTCAGCACAGAGCCCGACGCGGGGCTCGAACCCACGAACGTGAGATCTGACCTGAGCCGAAGCCGGAGGCTCAACCGACTGAGCCACCCAGGTGCCCCTATCTTGTTTTCTTTACCGTGACATTCACCTTATAATGATCTGGAACAGAACCCACAACATCTCCAAGGTATGCCTCTGTGTGTGTGTGTGTGTGTGTGTGTGTGTGTGTGTGTGTATAAAACAGAGACAGAGAAAGGGGGTAATTGGTTTCACTTGGAGGAATTGGTCCACCTAAATGTAGGGACTGGCAAGTCAAAATCGAATTTGTTGTATATACATCACATTATCCATTCACCTGTTGATGGACACTAGACTTGCTTCCACATCTTGTCTTTTGTGAGTAATGTTGCTATAAACACGGGTGTGCAGATATCTGTTTAAGTCCCCAGTGGTAATCTTTGGCAAAGTGATAGTGCAGTGATAGGATTGTAGTGTATGTGTGCACATGTACGTATATGCACATGTATGTATGGAGCCAACAACTCAGAAATTCAGGG
>NW_021890341.1:0-649 GCF_006229205.1 Suricata suricatta
GTGAGATCTGACCTGAGCCGAAGTTGGAGGCTTAACCGACTGAGCCACCCAGGCGCCCCCTTCTCTTCCATCTTAATGAAGAGAATTAACCTGGTAGTTCTGCTTGCAAAAATGCAGTCTGCTTACTGTGACAAATCCAAACATAATGGACAAATTTTTTTTTAAGTAAAAGTTGAGTGAAATCTCCTAGGTAATATTTTCATACATCTTACTGGTGTTTTGATAAATACAGAGAAGGTTTCCAGAGTATAAATCTATTTGTTTTACTCCTTGAATTGAAGCCCTTTAATACCTTTTCATTTCTCGTTGGATAAAGTTCACACTCTGTACATTGAGCTCTTGCCATTCATTACTTCCCCATTCTGTTCTCTTGCAAGAAGCCCAGCGTCCCATTGCCCACACCTGGCTAAGACTTCGCCATGGCCACTTATACCCTCTGCACCTGCCTCAGTCCTCCTGACAAATACCCAGCCTTCCCTGTGGGCTGAGAACTAGAACTGTAGGTAGAGAGTCATGCTTACCTTGGAATCCCAGCACCTAGCCCACGGTGAGGTACATAAGAGGCATAATCAATATTTTTGAATGAATGTATGAGAGAGCTTTGGTTCTAGATAACCCATTCAAGAGACATATAAGTGTCAACTGGATG
>NW_021890342.1:0-649 GCF_006229205.1 Suricata suricatta
TATCCACATTAAGAGGAGGGAAGGAAGTCATTGCTTCAGATATTACAGCTCTTAAGTGGTAAACTATTTGAATACAGGATACTTGAAGATACAGTGGAAAATAAGATATAATCTTGGTCCTCAGTGACATAAGATTTATGCTACTCAAAACATCTTTGATGGATATTTGCTAAACAATGATTTTGAACTCAGGCCTATCTTCTTCCATTTTCCATATAATTTCACTGTGTTCAAGTAATCCATATTCCAACCATTATTCTGAAAAACATAGTCTTTCATGAATGACGATGTTTAGGGGATAATCAAGTTCTATTTTTCCAATACATGTTTTAAATTAAAAACCTAATTTAAGTCTCCTTGTTTGAATATTGAATATAAACCTATTTAATTTTATTTGAACTTTATTTTGGTGTTTTGATTTGGAGAGCACATTGGACTTTTTAATTGCATCATTTTCACACAAATGAATTAATAAACAGTCAAATTGAAATAAAAATGTAAGTCACATAAATTTAACCAAATCAAAGTAACACAATAAATCAAGTATCTGTCCAGTCCATCAAACCACTAATGATTTTTTGGTTCAGATTAAAGATAATCAGTTATCCAAAGAATGTTTGACATAATGAACAGAAAAAGGATAGGAATC
>NW_021890343.1:0-649 GCF_006229205.1 Suricata suricatta
TAGGTGAGGGTCCTGGGTCCACTCTGTAATTGGTTGATACTCTAAATGTTGTGTTTGGGTCACTATACCTGTGTCACAATTTCCTGTAACTCCCCCTTCCCAAAGCCATAAAGGCCCTACCCTGCATTTGTTCAGGGCTCTCCACATGGATCCACTGTGCTGGTAAAGTCTGTGAGTCCAAGTTTAGGCCTGGCCAGCCTAAGCCCGTAATAAAGCCCTTTGCTTTTGCATGCATGACTCGGTCTCCCTGGTGGCCTCTGGTTTTGGGGGACAATATTGAAATCTTGGGCATAACAGTTAGTCTTGGAGGAGGAAGGTCATGTTATTGATGGTGACCATGGGCTTATCCTCTGGAGACCTCAGAATAGGCTGTGCTGGTCTTCCATGCCTTGGTTGCACTGTGTTATGTTCATGCCTCCCTCAGTCTCAGGAAATAAGAAGCAGAAGAGAAATCAGAGGATACATTATCTTTAAAGGCCATGTTATGGATGTATATTAACTTTGCAGTACCAGAATGGGAGAGGAGAAACCTGACTCAGGGAAAGTCAACTCCACTTTGAGTTGGAGCAGGCTGAATCACTACGTTAATTGGTATGTATGCATGAGTAGAAAGCTTACAGAAGTCTAGTGTCAGGGGACCCTCTGCCAA
>NW_021890344.1:0-649 GCF_006229205.1 Suricata suricatta
GTGTGTGTGTGTGTGTGTGTGTGTGTGTGTGTGTGTGTACATGCAACAGGATATTACTGAGACATAACAAAGGATGAAATCTTGCCATTTTCAAGGACAAGGATGGAGCTAGAGAATTATGGGAAGCAAAATAAGTCAGAGAATGACAGAAAGCATATGATGTCACTAATATGTGGAATTAAGCAAAAAGTAGAGGGAGAAAAAGATAAACCAAAAGACCGACTGTTAACTATAGAGAACAGACTTAGGGTTATCAGATAGGCGATGGGAAGGGGAATGGGTGAAATTGGTGACAGGGATTAAAGAGCACACTTGCTATGATGAGCACCAGGGGACTAAAATGAAAATTTTAAAAATTCAGCCTCCTACTTGATACATTTTCCAACAAGCTAGTCTGAGAAGGACATGTACAACAAGGTAAGGGACTTCTATGGAGGAACCTAAGTTTGTGTTGTACTTCCCACCGACAAGATGACTGTCTTGTAAGAGGAGGGCAAAGATTTCTCTTCTTACTGCTTATATTTGTCGTACCCGAGATCCCGGCTACAATCAGGCAAAGCAAAGAAAAATGCATGGGCATTGAAAAAGAAGTGAAAAGGTCTGTGTATGCAAATGACATGATCTCAAGTACAAAATTCTAGAGAATATA
>NW_021890345.1:0-649 GCF_006229205.1 Suricata suricatta
GAAACGTTAGAGTGACCAAATGTTGCTTATGTCTAATACTTTCTTTTTCACTATTTAAAGTACAATTTAATTTTGCTTAAGAACACATATCTTTCACTAGGGCTGGGGTAGAGTAGTGGGTCACCTTCACAATTTGCATGACAGAGTACAGTGCAAACCTTTGGAGATACTCGGTACACACACGTGTCACTAATCTTGACACTGAATATTATTTGTGAACTAAGAATATTCCTTTGGATTTCAAATTTTTTAATGTTTTTATTTTGGAGAGAACACGAGCAGAGGAGAGGCAGAGGGAGAGAGAGAGGGAGACACAGAATCTGAAGCAGGCTCCAGGCTCTGAACTGTTAGATGCAGGGCTGGAACCCACGAACCACAAGATCATGACCGGAGCCTAAGTCTGATGCTTAACCTACTGAGCCACCTAGGCTCCCCTCCCTTGGATTTAAAATAAATACTCAATTATATAAATACATAGGTAATGTTCAAACCTCAAAAACAATTTTTCATCAATTATATTAAAAATGCATACTTTATTTTATGAAAGGTTGCACACAAAGAACTCACATCTTTTCAAGCTTCATGTGAGCAGGTTATCATTTTTTTAAATATTTTTACATTGTAGTACTTGTTTTGCTTGTTGGTGGTG
>NW_021890346.1:0-1419 GCF_006229205.1 Suricata suricatta
GCTGTGGCTCAGGCATCCCCACTCCTCCTGAGAGAATTCAATGGCCACATCCCTGAAGGTCAGCAGTCCCTGCAACAAATACCACAGTTACCAGGTGGACGCATGAGGAGGTCATAATGTTACCTAAGATGCAAGAGGGAGATAATGCCACCAGCTGGACCCCACGACCCGATTTTCACTGCTTACTGGCCTGTGCTCATGGACCTTAGTCCCTCCTTTTCCTTAGCTTCTTATTATACCTCCCTTTGACTTTAGGCAAAACACTCTATAGGCACAGTGTCCTGTGGTGGAACCAGAAACTATCCAACAAAAGGTAATGACAGCCCTGAGTAAGTGCTGGAAGCCATTTCTGAAGTAAGGCGGATTTGCAAGGCAGAAGCCTCGCAGTCAGATGGTGACCAATGTCCACTCCCCACTCCAATTTTGCTTGAACTCTTGGAGGTCTTGGAAATGAATGGGTTTTATAGCAATTACAGGTTCTACTATGATAGTCAGAAAGGCAACAAGGTTTTCCATCCATTGCCAGGGTAGTAGAGAGCATCTAAGAGTTTCTCATAAATTCATGGAAAATAAATAATAATGTAAGAGAACACATTCTTCTTCTATTTTTACTGACTCTCTCGTCAAGCATTCGGTACACAGTCCAGATCAGATTTTAACCCAGGTTAATTGACCTAGAGTTGATTTAAAATGATGCATGGGTTGATATAGAGAACAGACCCAAACATCAATGTTCGTAGCAGGTGTCAAGGTTAAGAAGAATGATGAAAAGAAGGTATGCACACAAAATCGACCTACTTTTACACGTCTATACATTTTGAAAGTAGTTATATAAGTTTAGAAGTGATAGAGTAGAAAATTAACAGCGTGACTCAAAACCAATTTTATTTTATTTATTTATTTTTTAAATATGTTATTTATTTTTGATACAGAGAGAGACAGAGCATGAGAAGGGGAGGGGCAGAGAGAGAAGGAGACACAGAACCGGAAGCAGGCTCCAGGCTCTGAGCTAGCTGTCAACACAGAGCCTGACGCAGGGCTCGAACCCACGAACATGAGATCTGACCTGAGCCGAAGTCGGAGGCTTAACCGACTGAGCCACCCAGGTGCCCCTCAAAACCAATTTTAATGAGCAGTGCCTCAGTGACTTAGTCAGTTAGGCATCCAACTCTTGATATCAGCTCAGGTCATAATCTCCAGGTTCCTGAGTTCAAGCCCCACTTCTGGCTCCGTGCTGACAACATGGAGCCTGCTGGGGATTCTCTCTCCTTCTCTTTCACTGCCTCTATGTGAATCTTATCTTTCTGAAAACACAAAGAAAGGAGTAAATAGAAGACTATGTCTGGGTCATGACTATGCAGTGACACAAAATCCTAAGGGATGAAAGTCTGACTGATTTAGAACTTCTACTCCTAGGGG
>NW_021890347.1:0-649 GCF_006229205.1 Suricata suricatta
GTAATTAAAAAAGCCATTATTGATATATAATGTAATATTTTCATTTTCCCTCCTAAAATCACTTTGTAGGTTTAATGATGTAACTAGTTACTATTTCTCGTTCATTGGGAAAATCCTATTATACCCATGCTAAAGTAACCTTATAAATGATAGAATAAATAAAATCAACTGAAATGCTTATGTTAGTCTTAGTCTAGGAAGTAAGAGTCATGAATGTTCCCTCATTTCATGCTTCTATTTTTGACCTCTCCAGCTTTTCTCCAACCTGCAGCCAAAGTGAACTTTCTAAAGTGAACATCTCCATCTGATGGTTCTGGTGAGGTCAGCAACATGCTGATATAAAGTGTTTCTCCTACTTTCTAATCAAAAGATTTGACATTCATACATTAACAAAAGCACCCTCGTGAGTGTTCTCAGACCTATCACCTTACTCCAAAGAGCCTGGCAGGAGTTTAGCCACCAGTGCAGCAAGTCAAGAGGCAAGCCAAACTGCCTAGACCCCTCTTGCCCCTATGGGACAAAAATCAGGTGAGTGCAGACCTGAATGGGGACTCACACCTCAGAAACATTCACCTGAGTCTAGCCTTCCCTATGGCAGACTCGGGCACACGACGCTAAAGGGAAAAATACAGGAGTCTGGTGGCAGGAG
>NW_021890348.1:0-649 GCF_006229205.1 Suricata suricatta
GTTTCATTAAAAGTATAAGAACAAGCATTAATTAACAGGAAAATTATTAAAATAATGCATAAAACATGTCCTGCTGGTTGCTGGAGTCTGACAGTCTTAATTCTCTGTTCTTTTTATTTTGCTCTATCTGTTCTATAAATAGTATCCAAAGCTTAACCACGATGCCATAAATTAATTCATTTGAGAGAATTAAGTGTAATGATAACCATAGTAGGGGTGTGACTTTTAGGATTGTCATGTTCAGAGACTTTGGAGTTTGTGATGTAGTGAAGCCAAGAATTGGTGCACCATGGCTCTGAGGGGTCAGTATGTTGTTGGCTTTGCCATGACCCATGGCCCATGATAAAAAGAGCTGGAAATATTCTATAATGCCTGGAACATAATAGATGCCTAATACAAACATATTTCTTGATAAATGCTGAATAAGTGAACTCACACCTTTTTTAAATGAGGAAAGTAAAAACCCAGAGAGGGAAAATACTGGTTCAAGTTTATGGCAGAGCAAATACCAAGATACAACACTCTTGATTCCTAGTCTAGTGCTCATTCTACCAAGCTATGAGTTGGGGAAAGGCCTTCACGCAAGTGTCAAAGCAAGTTATCTAAGTAAAATATATAAAGTAAATAGTTATGCAGAGTTATAAGAAAG
>NW_021890349.1:0-649 GCF_006229205.1 Suricata suricatta
GGTTATTACCTCCTGGAGTGTCAAACTCCAACAACACAACAATCCTAGACAGTAGGTGTTATCCCCACCTTACAGATAGAAACTAATGCTTCAGTAGGTTAAATAACTGGCCTTGATTTATGTGTGTGAGAGGGTGTGGCAAAGCTGGAGTTCAAACAGGGTCCCCAAGCTTGTGCTTTACCAGCATGCTACTCCTTGCAAGGCTGCATGATGTTGGCACGTGATAGCGCTAGGGCTGTCCATGTGTACTTTGTGGGTACAAGATGGGGCTTGGAGGCACCTCCATTTTATGGTGACCCAAAGCCACCCAGCTGGAGCTCAGGAGCCAGGACTTGAGCCCAAGGTCCAAGCCCTGAAGTCCCACTGGCCTCTCATGCTGGTCTCACTGCAGCCATGATATTCTTGGCTCAGACCACCCAGGAGTTGCCCGCCAGGCTTCCCTACATCTTGTGCGCCTTCAGCTTACCCGCCTGCCCCCACCTACCACTGTTGCCTAAGTTGCTTTTCAAGTCCCAGATCTGACCAGGCCAGTGCCCATACCACGCCCTATAACAGCAGCCATTTCTAGAAGATGCACTGTTTCCTAAGAGCAGACACAATCAAGAAAGCTATTCATCTTTGAAATACTTCCCATAAATACCTACTTTTT
>NW_021890350.1:0-649 GCF_006229205.1 Suricata suricatta
CCATCCCTCCTGCTGCCCTGCTGCATCTCGGTCTGCACTCACCCCCTGCGGATTCGCCCAGCCTCTGACCTGCCCTGTCTGTATGCAGCGACCCCAAGCCCCTCTCCCTCCAGGGCCCTGCTCGCCCCTGAATCCCCAGTTCTCTCCTGCACATCATCCCGTGTCTCGCGAGCATCCAAGTAGGGCGGGTCCACACCGGACTCCCGTTTACCCACCGCGCGCTGACCTTGCTTCTCCCATAACTCAGCACCTGCTAATCCTGTCCCCTCTGCGTGTTGGAGCCCAGAGGAGGCAGCCGCTAGACCCGAGATGCCTTCGCTGAGAACCCCCGGCTGGCCTGCTCTCTCTCTGGGTCTCCCTGACCCTGGATGGCTGGCTGTTCTCCAACAGCAGAAGCAGGACCCCCCTCGGGACCCCCCGTGGCGCTCACGCCACAACCCCCATGCGGGGGGGAGGGGGGGGAAAGGGGGGGGTCCCTGCCAACTCTGCCTCCAAGCCAGACCCAGAGCCCCTCCCTGTGTCGCTGCCTCCAGCCCGGGGCCCTGCTCCCTGCAGCCACCCTCTGGCCAGACTCCTCTTAACAGCCCTGCCCCCTCCCATGTGCCCCCCACCTTCTGCAGAAGAGGTTCTGGCCCCAGCTCCCCAACCC
>NW_021890351.1:0-649 GCF_006229205.1 Suricata suricatta
AAAAATCGCAGGAGCTAGAGAGAACAGAGGGAGTTAATAGCAAGATTATTGGGACTACAATCTACTACTCAAGAAGAACAGATCAAAATAGGCCATGAGAATCATAAAACCAAAGATGTGGAAGCAACATTACAAAATGTGGCATCAGAAATGTTCATTCATAAATGAAGCACAGGCTTGAATTGTTCAAACTCCAGCTACTCAAGAGAGAGGCAGATTCGATGCAGGGCAGCAATTCTTCTATGAACAGCAAAGTCCCCAAGACACTTCCAGGGCACCCATGAGATCAAAACTATGTTCAGAATATCCCAACACTGCCTTGTTCACAGTGGATTGACATTTGTATGAACAGAGCAAATGCCATGGTGAGTAAAATTTCTGATGCCTTTGTACAAATCAAGTCAGCGTCACCAGACTACTGTTAAACACTGTGTTTTCTACCACCCTGTTCACACACACACACACACACACACACACACACACATCCCAATATCCATATATATCCTTTTCCAAATATCCATATCCATATATATTCTTTCACCAAAGAATATCCTTGTTGAAGAAGTACAGATTATTTTACGGACTCTCAATCTTGAGCGCACATCTTTTTAACACTGTATGTGAAGAAATGATGAATCGGGAGGTATGC
>NW_021890352.1:0-649 GCF_006229205.1 Suricata suricatta
CATCTTGGAAAAATATTTTCCCCTCGACAGAGGCCCTCTTTCCTATAGGAGGAAAGTTTAACTGAGAACATGGGAGCTACTTTTCACGGTCTCTGAGGGCAGCCAGAACTTGGCTAACAACTTCTCCACATGGCTATGTAAGAGTACTCCCCTGGGTTCCTCTCTGCGGCGTTCAGTTATGAGAACAACAGGCAATCCAGACGCATCATAATGAGGGTGGCCCAGGAGGGACGTTAGATGACTGTAGTAATCACCAGAACAATCTTTAATAAGATGAAACTACACAATCAACTGCTGCACTTTTAACAAGCCCCAAAGTGATCCGCTCATTAAGAGTTCAGTAGCAACAGTTAATTGATAGTTTCCTGGAAGCTACTAAAAAATGAAATAATAATAAAAATTATCCCCTAAGGTATTTATATTTCCCCAGGAGATCAAAATGCCCTAATTTATCTACCTGCATTGGCTTTAAATTTTTGTTCTTGAAATAATGTGTAATGTGTAAATGAATACTAAAATCATTAGTGTGATAATTCACCCTCCCTCATCATTCCTGCTTGATAATATATACTTTTTAATTAGCATTTGACCACTACATTTTAGTAACTGCTAGGATGCAAAGGGACCTGGAAATTTAATACATCTATTC
>NW_021890353.1:0-649 GCF_006229205.1 Suricata suricatta
ATGGATTTTATTTTCATTTTTTCTCATGAAGTGACTGTAACCTTTCTCACAGGGCCCCTCACTGGAGCCTTCAGACCCTGGGACCTCTCTCACAGGGAAGAGAGCCTACCCTTTCCCCACGGTTCCCCTATGCATCCATTCTTTCCACGTCTGCTGAGGCTGTTTTCTCAGCACAACAAAACTATCTGTATTACTTTTCTCCTAGACAGCGTCCAATTGGATTAACAAAGAAAATGTTCCTATGACGTCATTATTCCACATAAATTATTTTAGGTAGTAATGCTGGCTTTGGGGAAACATTATGATATATTTTACTGTACCTATATATTTTATATAAAGATGACTATATATATTATTTGAACTGGATAGGCTCTAACAATGACTTATTTTAGAATAAAAAATTCATAGGGGCACCTGGGTGGCTCAGTCGGTTAAGCGGCCAACTTCGGCTCAGGTCACTATCTCGCGGTTCGTGGGTTCGAGCCCCCATCAGGCTCTGTGCTGACAGTTCAGAGCCTGGAGCCTGCTGAAGATTCCATGTCTCCCTCTTTCTCTGACCCTCCCTTTTTCATGCTCTGTTTCTCTCTGTCTCAATAATAAATAAAACATTAAAAATTTTTAAAAATAAAAAATTCATAACCTTTGCAAA
>NW_021890354.1:0-649 GCF_006229205.1 Suricata suricatta
TTTTTTTTTTTTTCTTTTGTTTTGTTTTGCATTGGCATCTACTCTGTGTGGGCCAGTGGCCAGTAGGGCCCTTCAGTTGACACCAGCCCCTTCAATGGCCACATGCCCTAGATTAACAGTCTGTGGTCATTAGGTAAATGTAGGTCCCTGATATGACTCGCGTGAAGACCCTTGTGATGACTTCCTCTCCTGCCTCCCAGGGCCACGAAGTCTACCAAATCTTGCTCTTTTTGTTTTGAGCTGAGCAAGCTAGCTTTAGACTGGGAACCCCAAAGCCCTCTACCTGTGGACCCTAAAAAAGGCATGTGCCCCTAGCACTCTGCCTTGACCTCCCCTCTGGGCTCCTCAAGGTGGCTGAGGACCTCCTCCTGGACAGGTGAGTAATGCATGAACATGAACTCTATTTCAAACCTCCCGTTCTCCTTGAACCCCTGGGGCTGTGCTTAACAACTGTTAATTTAACAAAGTCACAACAATCTCCTGGAAATGAAGAGGGATCCAGCAAGCCCCTGCATGAGCCAGGTTTCAAGAACCCTTTTGACTGGGAAGGTTCTAGACCAGCACTGTCCCATGGAATATTCTGGGCTGATGGTGGGGTTCTATATCCATGCTGCCCAATACATTAGCTACCAGGTACAAAAGGCTATGG
>NW_021890355.1:0-649 GCF_006229205.1 Suricata suricatta
TAAAGCAATCATCATGCAAAGGCACTGTACTGTGTTCAGGGACATTCAGCAATTCATCAATTAACCCAGAGTATTACTGAGTGTTTGTGTTTTGTTAGAACTAGTGAGCAGAACTTAATCCCTGACCCCAATATTGAAAGCCACTTTCCTGGGAATCACTGTTGTGAAGAAGCATTGTGGAAACTAGGATTTTTCATGAGAGTTAGTTTTTAAAATATCCAAATGATGATTATTGAAGGAAAATGTCAGTGTTCAGGATCTACCTCCCTACAGCCCAAGTGATAGTAGAATTTTGTTGAACTTTGAAATGTCAGAGTTCTTTGTGTGCAATCTTTCATTTATGCATGTGAGAGGGTTGTCTTTTTTTTTAATGTTTTTACATTGTAGTACTTGTTTTGCTTGTTGGTGGTGTTTGCTTATTTAATACATTACGTCAAGGACAGAAATTACGTGCTGTTTTTTTGGTTTTTTGGGTTTTTTTTCCCCCTAAGAAGTGTGTCTTGGGTTTTTCCCTTATTATTTTCATTACCTTTTTTTTCCTCTTCTTTTTTTGGTGATGGGGGTGGTTATGTTTAAATGAAGTTGTTTTATAGCACCAAAGACTTAATCATCCATTTCCTACATAAAAGGTAGCTACTTTTTTGCATGG
>NW_021890356.1:0-649 GCF_006229205.1 Suricata suricatta
TGCATGTGCTATGAACACCTATTTGTGGCGTCTACCACATTTTATTTGTGAGGCCTTTTGAAAAAATTGACTGCGAAGGCAAAGACATGTTTAATTTTGTTCGTGCTCTATTCCTAGCCTAGTTTTGGATTCACAGTAAGTGCTCAAAAATGAACATTGGACAAACAACCGGCAGACAGAGGACCTTTGGAACATGAGGCGTGCTGTAGTCCTGTCTGACTGAGCCTCTAACTTGCGGAGGCTGAACGGCCGCGGAGGCTGAACGACCGCGGAGGCTGAACGGCCGTGGAGGCTGAATGACTTTTGGACCCAAAGGATGTGCTGTGGCACAGAAGGGGGCCCCTCAAAGTAGAGCCTCTTCCTTCAAACATGCAGACAGGCAAGAATTCACTCCATTTTGCTTCCAAAGCCCGCAGAGCTCCTACTTGCAAAAAACACTCCAACAGGAGGGGCTTCCGGGCAGTCCTCTCACGCCGGGCACGTGGCCTCTCATCAGCCCCAACCAACCCCGCGACCTCTGCCATCGGAGAGGGGATTTTATTTTTTTTATTTTTTTAATGTTTTATTTATTTTTGATACAGAGAAAGAGCATGAGAGGGGGAGGGGCAGAGAGAGAAGGAGACACAGAACCGGAAGCAGGCTCCAGGCT
>NW_021890357.1:0-1419 GCF_006229205.1 Suricata suricatta
TTTTGTTTTGTTTTGTTTTGTTTTGTTTTAGCAAAGACATGGATCATTTCCTGCTCCTGATGCTCCTGGTTCTTAGATCTTTGTACTTGGACTAGACGACACCACCAGCCTTCCTGGTCTCCAGCTTATAGGCAGCAGATCATAGGGCTTCTCAGTGGCCATAACTGTGTGAACCAACAGTTCATGGTAAATCATACATGTATATCCCATTGGTTCTGTTTCTCTGGAGAACTCCAATACATCACTTCATCCAAACCAAATAAAAATCCTACAACATGAAGCTCAACATGACCTCCTAATCAGTAAGTGACACCCCTTTTCTATGGACCACATGCTGGGTCCTGGGGACTGTAGTACTGTCTCCACACTTTGGAGGGCAGGTGTCAGCTCCACATGGGGGCCTAGTTGCTCAGTCAAACTTCAGCTTTTCTCACGGGAAAATCACAGATCTGGAGAGGTAATTGTTAACCTACTTGATGCAGGTACTTGTCAATGTATAAGACAATGACACTGTCACTCATGGAAAAGTACACGAAGGTATCATGTAAAGTCTCCTTCCTTACCAGATCTGCGGAGGGGCTTCTCAGCTCCTTCTCTCTGATGACACTATGCAAAGTGGTCATTACACAAAGTGACACCCTCTTTATAAAGTAAAGTCACTTTTCTGCCTATCCTACTGACTTCTTTTTAAATTTCAAGGGTTTGACCTACTGAGGTTTTTAAAATAAGTCTATCTATGTGACATAATTTTATAGAGCTTACATAGAAGTATTGTTGAACATCCACAAGAGACAAATTCTGGGGCTGTGATTTGGGTGTAAAAGATGAACATGGCCAAGGACCACTTAGTCTAACGGGGAAGACACAGAAACTGCTAGCTGTAAGAGCGTCACATCCATGTTGCAGAACAGCTATGACAAAGAGCTTCAGATGCTCCTGGGAAGAAGGGTCAGGGAGGGGTGACTACAGTGGAGAAGTGAACATGACTCTGAAATTAGGGTGCTGGCTCTCAAAGCTTAACTTTGGCCTCTACTGGCTGAGTGACTCTTGCCAAATTAGTGACCTCTCTGTGCTACTGTTTTCTCACCTATGAAATGGAATGATAATTGCATCTACCCCTGAGAGTTGTTATAGATACTACAGTTAGCCCATAGAAAGCACATAAAATGGTTTTTGGAACACAGGGAGGATCACATACATTTCTGATATGATAATTAGCAGGTCCCATTAACTGACAATGAACAAGGATCTGCTACCTGTTTATCCATAGAATAAGTAAACATTAAAAAATTTTAAAATAAACTTTATAATATATATATTTTAAGAAATAATTTATATATTTTTTCTATTTTATCTATCAAATTTAAGATAGTGTAATTTATTTTGATTTGCTGTTTTATTATAAACATAAGAAAATAT
>NW_021890358.1:0-649 GCF_006229205.1 Suricata suricatta
CTAAAGAAGATTTGCTTTTTGATGCTGTGTATCCCCAGAGACTTTAATATACTAATGTGTGCTGGGACTTTCCAAGAAAAGGCATGAAACACAGCATGACCTAAATGCATTTGACCATTTTTTTAAAGGAATCTTTCACGTGACACGTGTTCATAGAGAACACACTCTGGGAAACATTGTCCTAGTTTCTTAGATGCCATTATTCGTCACTTCACGAAGCTTAAAAATGAACATACTTATCGTCAATGCAGAAACACACAGAAGGAAAATTTTGAAATGACATCCCGTATAAATGCTGCTATGGAATGGCTGGCCTATTTTTATTAAAACGTAGCATGAGATAGTGGAGAGAGCATAGGCTAAGAAATATTTCTCTACATCTTACCAGCTGCATGATTTGGGGCAAGAGATACCTTGGCAGAGAAACTGCACTATGTCCATGAAAATTACAGATGGTGATTTAAAAAAAAATGTTTATTTATTTTGAAAGAGAGAGTGTGAGTGAGGGAGGGGCAGAGAGAGGGAGAGAGCAAGAGATAGATAGATAGATAGAGAGAGAGAGAGAGAGAGAGAGAGAGAGGATTCCAAGCTCTATGCTTAGCATGGAGTCCAATGAGGGACTCGATCCCACGACCCTGGGATCATGACC
>NW_021890359.1:0-649 GCF_006229205.1 Suricata suricatta
AATATATGCATCCCATGTTTACTGCAGCATTATTCGGAATAGCCAAGATATGGAAGCAAGCCAAGTGCCAATTGATAGATTAATGGATAAAGACGATGTGGTATATATACACAATGGAATATTAGCTATAAAAAGCACAAAATATTGCCACAAAATCCACCATAGTATGGTTAAGTTAGAGCATATAATGCTAAGTGGAGTAAGTCAGTCATAGAAAGACAAATACTGTATGATTTCACTTGTGTAGAAGTTAGGAAACAAATGAACAAACAAAGAAAAGAAAGAGGTAAATAAAAAATGGACTCTTAAGTATAGGGAATTAGTAATTTCTAGAAGGGAGGTGAGTGAGGAGATGGGTGAAATAGATAAAGGGGAATAAAAATACACGTGATGAGCATTGATAAATGTGTAGAATTGTTGAATCACATTGCACACCTGAAACTAAAACTGTGTAACATTGTGTGTTAATTGCACTGGAAGAAAACAACTCAAGATAATTAGAAAATGTATTTTATTGCCTTATCCAGGGTAAGCGTTTTATGACTTTTGGTTCCTCTTAGATTTTGTAGATTCATGGTCAGCTCTCACCAGCTTCCTCAGTGCATTCTTCATGTCCTTGTTCCGCAGGGTATAAACTAGAGGGTTAAGA
>NW_021890360.1:0-649 GCF_006229205.1 Suricata suricatta
TAAAGCAATCATCATGCAAAGGCACTGTACTGTGTTCAGGGACATTCAGCAATTCATCAATTAACCCAGAGTATTACTGAGTGTTTGTGTTTTGTTAGAACTAGTGAGCAGAACTTAATCCCTGACCCCAATATTGAAAGCCACTTTCCTGGGAATCACTGTTGTGAAGAAGCATTGTGGAAACTAGGATTTTTCATGAAAGTTAGTTTTTAAAATATCCAAATGATGATTATTGAAGGAAAATGTCAGTGTTCAGGATCTACCTCCCTACAGCCCAAGTGATAGTAGAATTTTGTTGAACTTTGAAATGTCAGAGTTCTTTGTGTGCAATCTTTCATTTATGCATGTGAGAGGGTTGTCTTTTTTTTTAATGTTTTTACATTGTAGTACTTGTTTTGCTTGTTGGTGGTGTTTGCTTATTTAATACATTCCGTCAAGGACAGAAATTACGTGCTGTTTTTTTTGTTTTTTGGTTTTTTTTTCCCCCTAAGAAGTGTGTCTTGGGTTTTTCCCTTATTATTTTCATTACCTTTTTTTTCCTCTTCTTTTTTTGGTGATGGGGGTGGTTATGTTTAAATGAAGTTGTTTTATAGCACCAAAGACTTAATCATCCATTTCCTACATAAAAGGTAGCTACTTTTTTGCATGG
>NW_021890361.1:0-649 GCF_006229205.1 Suricata suricatta
ATGGATTTTATTTTCATTTTTTCTCATGAAGTGACTGTAACCTTTCTCACAGGGCCCCTCACTGGAGCCTTCAGACCCTGGGACCTCTCTCACAGGGAAGAGAGCCTACCCTTTCACCACGGTTCCCCTATGCATCCATTCTTTCCACGTCTGCTGAGGCTGTTTTCTCAGCACAATAAAACTATCTGTATTACTTTTCTCCTAGACAGCGTCCAATTGGATTAACAAAGAAAATGTTCCTATGACGTGATTGTTCCACATAAATTATTTTAGGTAGTAATGCTGGCTTTGGGGAAACATTATGATATATTTTACTGTACCTATATATTTTATATAAAGATGACTATATATATTATTTGAACTGGATAGGCTCTAACAATGACTTATTTTAGAATAAAAAATTCATAGGGGCACCTGGGTGGCTCAGTCGGTTAAGCGGCCAACTTCGGCTCAGGTCACTATCTCGCGGTTCGTGGGTTCGAGCCCCCCTCAGGCTCTGTGCTGACAGTTCAGAGCCTGGAGCCTGCTGAAGATTCCATGTCTCCCTCTTTCTCTGACCCTCCCTTTTTCATGCTCTGTTTCTCTCTGTCTCAATAATAAATAAAACATTAAAAATTTTTAAAAATAAAAAATTCATAACCTTTGCAAA
>NW_021890362.1:0-649 GCF_006229205.1 Suricata suricatta
TGGTCTTTAAGGCCATTTTCCCCCCTATCTGTCCAAGATGAAACAAAAATACAGATTCGAAGAAATGCTTTACCTCTTTGGTCAAGGTGATGTCTTAAATTCTTGGATGCATGTGTGCAGAGTCCCTGGAAGTTAGGTAATTCTGAGACAAGGGGGAAGGTATGTGAAAAGGCTGACAAGTAAATTAGATAGGAAAAGGACATGTGGGAGGAACTATACAAGGATTTATTTGAGAGGTAGAAGAAGCAACTTCCTTAGGGGCTCAGAGAGCACATACAAGGACAAGCTATCCTTGAACATCCATTTTCCACCTGATGACAACATGCCCTTGAAACTCCCTGGGCAGAGTTAGTCCCAGTCAATATGAAGTGACCAAACAGAGAGAGGGATGTTGGACAAATTGGTGAGGACAAGGTCATGGAGGAAGAATCTGGCTCCCTGGCCAAGGTAAAAACAAACAGAACCAGTTGTCATTTCCCTTTGAGTGATGCAGTGATGACATCCTAACACCATCACATGGGAAATGGTACTTGCTATCCTTTTCTCTATTGTGGAAAAATAGTGGGAAAGCTGTGTCATTCCCTGTGTATCCCTAGCCAGCTGTTATAGTTTGTCTTGTGCAGCAGGAACTTGGAAAAAGTTTGTTGAA
>NW_021890363.1:0-649 GCF_006229205.1 Suricata suricatta
TGCTAAATATGAAAAGAAAAGCTGCATTCTGTATTATACTAAACTCTACACAAGTAATGGATTTCAGAACAAAGTACTATTAAAAGAACCTCTTTATCTATGAGACACTGAAACATTGCTGCCTGATGGATCATTATAATGATTTTGTATGAATTGCACACAGTTTAGAAAATAGAAAAGAAAGCTTTACCTATAATATCCCACTATCTTAATACAATTGTGATGATTTTTACCTGTTTGCACATTAATTGTAACAACAGGATTTATTAAGCACTTACTATACAGCTAGGCATTTGTGCTAAATGTTTTATATATATTATCTTATTGAGTCCACTCAACAACCTTTTGTGGCAGGTGGTATTGTTATTTTTATCTTAGAGTAGAGGAAAATGCACTTGGGAAGGTAAAAATGGCAAAGTTAGTGTTATTGAATGTTGGAGTTGCTCAAACTTGCTTCCCGGTCTCTCTTCTTCTCTTACCCTTGGGCTCTTGTGTCTTCCATTTGAATTCTGATAGACTCTCAGCTTCATGATCTTTGTTTTCTCCTATGAGTGTTTCTATAATATTGCTACACTTATTAAAGGTATATTCTATTTGTCTCATTTAAAACCATGCCCTAAGCATTATTTTACACTTATATATAATTTTT
>NW_021890364.1:0-649 GCF_006229205.1 Suricata suricatta
AGAGTTGGGGAGAGAGCGGGACGCAAAACTTGAGAGACTGTTGAATGCTGAAAATGAACTGAGGGCTGAAGGGAAAGGGGGCGGGGGAAAAGAGGTGGTGGTGATGGAGGAGGGCACTTGTGGGGAAGAGCACTGGGTGTTGTATGGAAAGCAATTTGACAATAAAATATTATGAAAAAAAAAAAAGAAACTATAGCAGCAATCACTATTAACCCCTCTCTCCTGAAACCTTCCCCTCCTGGCTTTTGTGGCATGACTTCCTTTTTGATTATTTTGCTACCTCTGCATCTGCCCTTCTGAATCTTTCATGCTTGTCCGCTTATTCTAGCATCTCCTTCAAAGTTAATGCTTCTCCAGGTTCTGTCTGCAGTCCACTTCTCATGCAGTCTCCTTAATATCTCATCCACTCTCTTAGCTTCAAATAGCTCATTTACACTGATGCCCCAACATATTTATATCTAAGGACAGATTTCTAATTACCTAATGAGATATTCTACCTGTTTCTTAGGCATGTCCAAAATATACACTCTCCTATCTCTATACCTACTTCTCTTTGTTGGTATCAATCATGAATATAGAGGGATAGTAAATTCACCCAGTACCTCAATCCAGACAACTGAGCATCTGTCTTTCATGCCACTGTCACATT
>NW_021890365.1:0-649 GCF_006229205.1 Suricata suricatta
CCATAGAGTGTGATGTTAGCTGTGCATCAACAACTTTTTTTATTTAACAACTTTTGATGTTACCTTTAATTTTCATACTAGAAAGAAGACCTCAAGAAATTTGGTAGCTTCTCCAAAGCAACATATACAGTATGTGTTTCCAGGTTTAATTTAAAGTTAATTCATGATATATAATGTAAAAAAAATCTCTCACATTTTTCATAGTCTCACCATGATGCTAACAAAAATGCAGGAGTTTATGAAACCCTAAAAAAACACATCCGAGTATCAAACTTAATATTTTACTTATCTTTTAGATGTAAAAAAATATATTCTGCTTTCAAGTTTACCCCTCGAATTCTTTCTAATTTCAATTTATTAATGAATGGTGTTAAGTTTACACAAAGCATTTTCAGATTTATCCACATTTCCTAGGAATAGTATTTGACTTAGAAAGATATAACGCTGTACACATTTTACTCAAAACATGTGCCGCCACATTCCATTTCCTTGGAAGAGTGAACATCCCCTAATGTTTACAGCAGCCCTTTCTTTGTGATCTATTCATCTCTCTGTTCACATGTTTGTTCATTATTTTGTTGATTTCTCCTTTCTTCTTGAGGAGCTGGGTTGAAACAGTGTTTCCAATTTCCATTCTGTTGTTTGGAAA
>NW_021890366.1:0-649 GCF_006229205.1 Suricata suricatta
CATCTTGGAAAAATATTTTCCCCTCGACAGAGGCCCTCTTTCCTATAGGAGGAAAGTTTAACTGAGAACATGGGAGCTACTTTTCACGGTCTCTGAGGGCAGCCAGAACTTGGCTAACAACTTCTCCACATGGCTATGTAAGAGTACTCCCCTGGGTTCCTCTCTGCGGCGTTCAGTTATGAGAACAACAGGCAATCCAAACGCATCATAATGAGGGTGGCCCAGGAGGGACGTTAGATGACTGTAGTAATCACCAGAACAATCTTTAATAAGATGAAACTACACAATCAACTGCTGCACTTTTAACAAGCCCCAAAGTGATCCGCTCATTAAGAGTTCAGTAGCAACAGTTAATTGATAGTTTCCTGGAAGCTACTAAAAAATGAAATAATAATAAAAATTATCCCCTAAGGTATTTATATTTCCCCAGGAGCTCAAAATGCCCTAATTTATCTATCTGCATTGGCTTTAAATTTTTGTTCTTGAAATAATGTGTAATGTGTAAATGAATACTAAAATCATTAGTGTGATAATTCACCCTCCCTCATCATTCCTGCTTGATAATATATACTTTTTAATTAGCATTTGACCACTACATTTTAGTAACTGCTAGGATGCAAAGGGACCTGGAAATTTAATACATCTATTC
>NW_021890367.1:0-649 GCF_006229205.1 Suricata suricatta
GGCTCCTACAGGGTCCTGGTGGCCCCCCCCAGTCCCAGCTCCCGGACTCGGTCCTCAGCTCATGTCCGGTCTTCCCCACGTGTCCCCTCCTCATCTCCTGGATCTCCAGGCGGCCCTCCCGCTTTCTCGGCCCAGCCTCACCAGCGGGGGGCTTGTGAAAACGCCCCCGCCCCCAGAGGCTCCCCTTCCCCCCACCGAGGCTGGGGCTCGAGCCAGAGACTCTGGGAACCGCTGCCCTAAGAGGCAAGAGTTTTGTTTTGCTCTTAAATTGTTGTGTGCAGGCCTCAGCTCAGATCCTGGGCCCCGGCCAAGGGAGGCGAGCCCCGAGCCTGGCAGGATGTGGACCCCCGTCCACCTGCCGTGGGCTCGGCTCTGACCAGCGAGGGGCTCATGCCGCCGCCGGACGCACAGACAGGAGGGGTGCGACAGAGTACGTGTGGACACGACTTGTGCTTGGACAAGATCGCACGGTGCTCAGCTCCCTGACTTGTGCGGACGCTTCTATCTAATCAGGAAGTGGTAGGACGTGTCCTGTATGTACTGCCTGCTGGCTCACTTCGTTCAGGAAACAGCAGACGCTTACTATTCACGGCTCTGGAGGACGGTCGTCCAAGATCAAGGGCTGGGCACACTTGCATCTGGTGAGACC
>NW_021890368.1:0-1419 GCF_006229205.1 Suricata suricatta
ATATTATTTTTTTATGAAGTACAACTAGTGAAATATTCCTGTAAGCTAAGCAAGTGGACTGATCTGAGCCCAAAATGTAAGGAATGGGTTTCAAAAGAAAAAGATAAGCATATTAGGCATTGTTTTTCTTTCTGTTGAGCTGATAGGTTTTCAGGCACACACCCAATCATACACTCACTTAATTAGGACCATGATTAGAATTTAGTTTTTCATATTTAAAGCCTAGCCAAATTCTTTGTTTTATCCAGTGATTCAAATACTGTATTTAGAAACAAAAACAACAGGATCTAAATGTAAGTATTCAGACTCACTTTGAGCATTTAAGACTTTAACAATGTTAACAGGAAAAAAAAAATCTCCGTTTTATCTGAAAACTAATGACCATTCTAGTGGAGTAGGGGAGGGTAACACTGGACAAGCCCTTAGGGCAAATACAAAATGTTGCTAAAATTAATATCTCATATTTAAATTTTTCTTGAAGACTATCCCTAGATCTGCCTGGCTCATTCATTTGGTGCCTTTGCTTTCCTTTTATTTTTCATTAATTAGCTATATTTTACTGTACCATCAAAACTAGGGCAAATTTTATTTGTATATAGCTCTTGCATGAATCTTTCTTAGAGCACTTAGATTTTTTTTCTTTAATCATGTGAAGCTTTGTGATTAAGGTTACGAATTTGCCCATTTTATAATATGTCATCAGATTAGCATTTACACACAGGTAGGATAGGCAGGATCTACTTATGGGCCACAAATGGTTGGCCATAATTCTGAAATTTTGCCAATAGAAATGTCTTCTATTGGAATAAACATTATTTCCGCCAGTCAGTTCAATTAAAATGCAAATGCCACTGGATGGTATAATATGTTAAATCTTTCACAACATCTTGCCACTGTCTAATCAGATGGCTTTCCTCAGTAACAGTAAGAGCAATTAAAGGAGGCATACACTTTCAAGGTATTTGTTAGCCTGAGAATATTTAGCAATGTACAACAGAAAGGGAAAAACTTTGAGGGGCTCCTGGTTGGCTTGATCAGTTAACCGTCTGACTCTTGATTTTAGCACAGGTCATGATCTCAAGGTTTGTGAGTTCAAGCCCTGTTTGTGAGTTCGATCCCTGCATCAGGCTCTGTGCTGGACATGGAGCCTGCTTGGGATTTTGTCTTCCTCTCTTGCTGCCCCTCCCCTGCTTGCTCTCTCTACCTCTCTCTCAAAATAAATAAAAATAAACTTAAAAAAACCCCCAAAACTTTGGATTAGTAGATACACACACACACACACACACACACACACACACACACACACACAATACACAAGGATTTATGTACACCTGTGGCCAACTACCTACTACAAAATTTTCCAAGTGGTAATTTTAGTTTCTTACACTGGTTGATAATTTTATCTTCTGGATGTTTTTT
>NW_021890369.1:0-649 GCF_006229205.1 Suricata suricatta
GAGAGGAGAGGAGAGGAGAGGGGAGGGGAGGGGAGGGGAGGGGAAGGGAAGGGAGGGGAGGGGAGAATATGAATCCCAAGCAGGGTCCATGCTCAGTGTAGAGCCCAACACAGGCTCAATCCCAAAACTGTGAGATCATGCCCTGAGCCGAAATCAAAAGTCAGACACTTAACCAACTGAGCCACCCAGGCATCCCAGAATACATATTCTTTTTAAGTGTATATGTAATAGTCAGGAAGAGAGACCAAAAAACAAACTTCAACAAACTGAAATAAACTGGAAGCATACAAAATAGGTTCTCCAAATACACAGAATTAAATTAGCAACCAGTAATGGAAATATATTTGGGAAATCCTGAAAATTAAACAACACACTTTTGAATAATTCATGAATCAAACAGGAAATCACAAGGGTCATCAGAACACACACACACAGAGACACACACGCACACACGCACGCATTCTTTTTTAAGTAGCCTCCATGCCCAGTGCAGAGCCTAACACAGTGCCTGAACTCACTCACCGCTCTGAGATCAAGACCTGAGCTGAGAGCAAGAGCTGGATGCTTAATCAGTTGAGCCACCCAGGCGCCCCCCAAAATATTTTTAATTGAATGAAAACAAAACACAACATAAAACCTATGGGATGCA
>NW_021890370.1:0-649 GCF_006229205.1 Suricata suricatta
GATGTCCCCTCCAAACTGGCCAACAGCCACATCACACTGTTCTGGGCATCAGGATGTGATGCGACCAATGGCTCCCGTGGCCACGTGCCCACTCACACACCCCTCTGCTGAACACTGAGCCCCTGATCTATGCTGTGGGTCATGCTGGTGGAGCAAATGTGCTGTGACCTCAGAAACCATAGTTCTGGCTGAGGTCCTGCGGGCGGGAATCCCGTGTCTATTTTTGCTAAACCTATGATTGCCTCCCCCAGTGTCTGGGGTCGTCAGCACGGCCCCTGTGGCTGTTGGTCTCCTTGATGGACCGTGGCCTCTCAAGGACTCAGTGCTGGTGTCTGGCTGGGAGGCCGAGCCCTCCGCAGCAGGGGCGGCCGGGGCAGTCTCCGTACAAGGAAGCTATCGGGTAAGCATCCAACTCTTGACCTCCGCTCAAGTCAGATCTCATGGTTCCCAAGGTCGAGCCCTGCGCCAGGCTCTGCACTGACAGTGTGGAGCCTGCTCGGGATTCTCTCTCTCTCTTCTCTCTGCCCCTCCCTCCCTGTCTCTCAAAATAAAAAAACATTTAAAAAAATTAAAGGCTGTTTACAGCAGTTCCTTCTATCCAGGTCATCCTGTCTGGTTATCGAGAAAAAACACACAAGGCAAAAGTCAA
>NW_021890371.1:0-649 GCF_006229205.1 Suricata suricatta
AGAAGACCATGGCCTGCTTCCAGCGAAACCACACCACCAGCTGGCAAGGACCATCGCTCCCCGTCCTCCGAGGGTCCTGGTCTGGCACTTCCCGGCCCTGTGGAATAGGGGGTCTGCAGGAGACTCCAGGACAGAGATTGGCCGTGGGCAGGAATGTTGGGACGCGCAAACCGTCTTCCCCTCATGGGGATGGTCGTGGCAAACAGACACAATGAAACACTTGAGAAACGTTTGGCAAGGAGCCTATCAACTCACATTGAGTTTGCATTTTCCAAATATATTTGCTCATGGAAGACAACCTTCTAAAAATGAAAATAACCATTAAGGTGGTTGGTTCCCTTACTTCTGTCTGGTCTCTGAGGAAATGTGGTCTACTCAGAGGACTTTCCTGGTCCCCCTGGCTAAAATAGCACCCCGATTCTCTCTGCATCTTCATGCTGCCTGTGTTTCTCCATAACACTTACCACACATTTGCTTTTATGTTTATATATTTATATAATGATATATATTTTTTAATTTTTTAAATGTTTGTATTTATTTTTGAGAGAGACAGAGTATGAGTGGGGAAGGGGCAGAGAGGGAAGGAGACACAGAATCTGAAGCAGGTTCCAGGCTCTGAGCTGTCAGCACAGAGCCTGATGCGAGTCTC
>NW_021890372.1:0-649 GCF_006229205.1 Suricata suricatta
CCCTGAATTTCTGAGTTGTTGGCTCCATACATACATGTGCATATACGTACATGTGCACACATACACTACAATCCTATCACTGCACTATCACTTTGCCAAAGATTACCACTGGGGACTTAAACAGATATCTGCACACCCATGTTTATAGCAACATTACTCACAAAAGACAAGATGTGGAAGCAAGTCTAGTGTCCATCAACAGGTGAATGGATAATGTGATGTATATACAACAAATTCGATTTTGACTTGCCAGTCCCTACATTTAGGTGGACCAATTCCTCCAAGTGAAACCAATTACCCCCTTTCTCTGTCTCTGTTTTATACACACACACACACACACACACACACACACACACACACAGAGGCATACCTTGGAGATGTTGTGGGTTCTGTTCCAGATCATTATAAGGTGAATGTCACGGTAAAGAAAACAAGATAGGGGCGCCTGGATGGCTCAGTCGGTTGAGCCTCCGGCTTCGGCTCAGGTCAGATCTCACGTTCGTGGGTTCGAGCCCCGCGTCGGGCTCTGTGCTGACAGCTAGCTCAGAGCCTGGAGCCCGTCTTCAGATTCTGTGTCTCCCTCTCTCTCTGACCCTCCCCCTCTCATGCTCTGTCTCTGTCTGTATCAAAAATAAATAAAACATTTAAA
>NW_021890373.1:0-649 GCF_006229205.1 Suricata suricatta
GGCGCTGACCGCGGGCCGGCTTGGCATTCCAGCAGATCTTGGAGGCCACGGCGCTGGCCAACAGCTCGACTGTCACCTCATGAGAGGCAGGGGCCAGAGCCACCCACTCAGCTGCTCCCCGATCCTCAGAAACCTCGGAATAAGTGTGTTCAGCTGCTGAATGCTGAATTCCAGGCTACGATCTTACACAGGCAGGCAGATCAGTAACAAAATGTGTGTTTGGAATCTTGCACAAGGTTTCCTGCTTTTGTTAAGCACTCAGGTGATCTGAGGGCAGCCTTCTCCTCACCCAGCAAGCCAGCAGGGCGGGACAGCGGGCTGCGGTGCCCTGGTGCCCCGCGCCTCCAATGACCCGGAGCCGCGGAAGGCTCTGCTCCGGGGCAGCTCCACTTTCTGCGCATGGAGTCGACATCTCGCCTCTTAAGTTACACAAAATTCGCAAATGTTCCTTAAATATGAAAAAATCTCCAAAAGACAATGAAGATTAGTGTTTTGTGTTAGGTTCACTGCCGAGACCGCCCCCCGCCTGGCCTCGCGGGTCGGGGGTGGGGGGGCGCCCCCCAGGCCGCTGGGGAACCGTCACGGGGTCGGGCCCGGGAGAAGGCCGCCCGCTTCCACAAGCTGTCCGTCGGCCCGGCGCGCGGCCAGC
>NW_021890374.1:0-649 GCF_006229205.1 Suricata suricatta
TCCCCTGCTCATATGTACTCTCTCTCAAAATAAATAAATGAACATTAAGAAATAAAATAAAATATCTGAAGAGGGAGAAAGAAGGGAGGGGAACTGAGACAGAAAACCGTGAATGCTATAAGGAACATGGAGGGGTCACTGATACCCGTCTCATAGGCTCTGAAAAAATTATCAACCTGTATTTAGGGGTAGACGCGACTAGCAAGGAGGAGTTTCTACATAAATGGTTATTCTGATTGTGTCTGTACTGCCACACGGCAGTTCATATTTACAGGTGACAGGGCCCATGGACACGGGCTAGTCCGGAGTCCCGCGCAGGGAGCCATCAGGGTCTTCCCCGCCCCCCGCCCCCCGCTTCCCCCCCTCCCTCATGGTTCGGTCTGCAGCTGGGCAAGTGTGATCTTCATCTCACTCTGAACCTGACGCGACACCGGAAGCCACGCAGTAGGGCTCTATAAGGCTGCCTCTGGGACCGTTGGCGGAGGAAGCCATTTTTCTCGGGATGTCTCACCAGAGGTGCCAATATTATATTTTTCCGTCAAGACAGAGAGCTAACGCTTATCAATGCGCTCTTTACCTCTTAGTTTGGGGTCTCATGATTGAAACACAATCAAGTCCACAGTGAGTCCTTCGTCCATCAAACTGTCAG
>NW_021890375.1:0-649 GCF_006229205.1 Suricata suricatta
TTATCTTTATTTTTTAAAACAATGTTTTGGGTTTTTTAAAGTTTATTTATTTATTTATTTTGAAAGATAGCAGGAGAGCAAGCAAGGGAGGAGTGGGGGGCGGTGGGGAGAGGGAGTATCCCAAGCAGACTTCATAGTACCAGTGCAGAGCCCAGTGTGGGGCTCGAACTCACAAACCATGAGATCATGACTTGAGCAGAAATCAAGAGTTGGATGCTTAACTGACTGAGCCACCCAGGCACCTCTTCAGTTATCTTTATTAACCTATCCAAAGTATCTAATACAGATAGCAACTACTTTCTTGATATTTACTCCTCCTCAGCTCCTATGAGATCATTCCTTCCTCAACCTATTCATACCGTTTTTAATCCTTCTCTTTTGTTTCTTTCTTAGATTCCCCTGATCCTTCACTTACTCATTAAATGTTGTCAATCTCCAGGTTTACTCCTCATTCCCTATGGACTATATAACTTAGCCCAAAGACTAATTCCTAAATCTCCAGTCCAGATTTTTCTCAATTTTCTGACTACTCTCAACAAGACATTTCTACTTATATAACAAATAGGTGCTTAAATATAATCTGATTTCTCTCTCTCTCTCTCTCACTCACACACACACACACACACACACACACACACACACACACACA
>NW_021890376.1:0-649 GCF_006229205.1 Suricata suricatta
TAAGTCTGTTCTCACCGCACTTCAACTGTGAAGGAGAAGGAGAGCCAAACACTAACTAATTACCTAAGTAATTATTTATTTGCAATGACTTGTGTTAGAAAATAGAGTGTACACAGCATTCCTGGAGTAAGTAACTGGGAAGCAAGGCTATAAGAAAGGCCTCTCTGAAGAAGCCCCCCCCAGGCCGGGTCTGACACGGACGTAGAGAGCGTGTGCTCTGCAGGTGGGGCCCAAGCAGGCGTTTTCCTCCAAGCCCTTGACATTCGGCAGCCGTGCTCTAGCCGCAGAACGGCCCCAGCAGCGGCTTCGGTGCTTTGCCCCCCACCCGGGCCCCCTTCTTTCTGAACGCGGATTTTGTCCTTGTCTGAAGTTCCCTCCCTGGAGGAGGCCACCTGCTCCCCTCTCAAGATTCAGTTCATGCCGCTTCCTCTTGGAAGCTTCCTCTGACTCCAAGAGATGCTAGACACTCGTGCTGCCGTGTGCGCTGTGCATTCCCGGCACATCAGAGGTACTTGTGAAGTACTCGTCAGATAGTGCATAAGTATGATAGCACCTTAGTAGGTAGCCTTTCTACACGGTTTTCCCGCACCAAGACTCTGCGCTCCCCGGAAGTGATGACGATACTCCGCCAGCAGAGTGTGCAGCAGGC
>NW_021890377.1:0-649 GCF_006229205.1 Suricata suricatta
AAGGACAGCTGTGAGTTGTAGTCCTACAAGAAGAGGGAAGTCACTGCATGTCTATGAAAATATTGTACCTCTAAAATAAAAGGTGCCCCAAAGCATGCTAGTTAAAGGATATTTAGATGCCAAGAATATGCTGAACCTCTTACACTCAGTAGTGTAATCTAATGTGAGTTTAAGAGTCAAGCAGTGTTTCCCTAAACATAAGAAAACATAGATCATCCAATAGGGTCCAAATATACACACTGGTTTTCATAGACCCCTAAGTAATGAAGTAATGAAGGTGAGTAACAGGTAAGAGAAAAATACAATGACAGAGACTTAGTTATTTGCATAGGTTTCATCTGATTGAGAAGAACCTTACTGTTTTTCAAGAGGTGTTTATTTAGTGTGTTTTATCACTTTTGGGGCCAACCTATTACTGTCCCTAAAGAAAGGTGTACAAATACATATCGGATAATGAATTCAAGAAATTATTAAATTATTGTGAAACCACTAATAGGAATTGGGGGATTTTGCAAACGTTGTTGAACTTTGATATTTACTAAGTAACCTCAATGAACAAGCTTCATGGTAGTGCCCTTAAATTCACCGTCACACTTGATAACAGCTAATAAAACAGATTTGAAACCACAAACAGCACAACTGGAATATT
>NW_021890378.1:0-649 GCF_006229205.1 Suricata suricatta
GAGACGAACCCTGGACTGAAGGGGGAGGGGGAGGGGGGGAGGGGGTGATGGTCATGATGGGGGGGCACTTGTGGGGAGAAGCACTGGGTGTTATATGGAAACTAATTTGACAATAAACTATTATAAAAAAATAAAACCCTGCATTGCTTGCATGTATCACTTATATTCAGATGAATTTTGTATATTTGTGAGAATTATTCATCATAAGCAAACTCAGAAAAACAATTATACTTGTATCTTAAAGGTTATCAATAAATTAATGATGTTATTTTCAGAGTTTGCTATGTTGTAGTTTTTGTCGTTTACAAATGTATCCTTTATTGTCATTTCTTTTTTATTCTAAATAAATATTGGCTCTTATTTTTAATTTTTAAATTATTTTACTTAAAGAAAGCTCAAAATGGAAAACAGGCATTTTCTTAAGTGAAAATCCTCCAGAATATTGCAGACAATAGCCCAACGTTAGATTAATGGAAGAGCCTAGGCATTATGAAAGTTATAGGGAAAGAATGTAATTTGCAGAGCTGCAACAAAATGTGTAAGTCCATTTACATTTCACCTTTTTTTCTGTAGTGAATAAAGTGAATAAGCCCAAGCATCTTTTATACTACATTCATATCATTTTAGTTAAATTCCCTGAATTATTCTG
>NW_021890379.1:0-1419 GCF_006229205.1 Suricata suricatta
TCCAACATCTGGGGCCACTCAGAACTGGTTTCCATTGACTGTTTTGTTGTTGTTGTTGTTCCAAAGTGAAGACTCCTTTTACAGTTTCATGGCATGTCTAGTAATTTTTGGTTGTAAATTGGACATGTTTGGTAAAAATCGAGTAATACTGGTTTCATTTAATTTTTCTGAGGGTTGTTGGTTTTTTAGTAACTTGCCTGGATTTAAACTGTGGGATTGGTCTCCTTCATGGTATGCAGCCATTGGTGCCTTTTTTATTTCTTATTTTTATCTTTTTAACCTGTCATGCTAAGAATTATCCCTGCGTCTGCACAGTTTAATGATCAGTCAGCGACTCAGAGATCATGCTCAAATGCCTTGTAGGTTGTGGAAGGACACAAAGTTTCAATCACTTCTCAAGCTTCTCTTCACTTAAGGGCTCTTTCAGGTCTTCCTAGCCTGTACGTAAATTTCTAGTCAGCCAGGAGTAAGGAAAGAGCATATTTCAGCCTTTCTCATTTCCTGGATTGCCCCGTTAAAAATCTGGTTGGTTCACCTCTCACCCTAACTGGGAACAAAACATTAGTCTAACAGAGCCATGGATGTTACCCATTTACTAGTCCACTACTTTACATTGTCTTCTGTCTGTTTTCTCTCTCTCTCTCTCTCTTTTTCTGTTTATTTGGTGTTATTTCCTGGTAATTTTTTTTTTACCGGAAGCCAGACATTAAAAATAAAATGTTATGTTGTAGATGGTGCTATCTTCCTTCGTAAGAGCAGACAAGTAGGGGCATATTACCTTAATCTAATCTGGGATAAAAATGATTCAAAGTGGACTTCCATTTTTTTGGAGGATGGTCTATTTCAGGTTTTTCCCTACTCCAAGGGTCTAGCTCCTTGAAGCACCAGCTGACATCCAGGGATGCACATTAAACTCTAGTGTTTCCAGCTCCACACAACTGCCTGAAGCTCTTTATGGCATGTTAGCCTCTTACCTGCTGATGTCTTTTGTCCAAGATTTGGTAAATATTTCTGGGGTAAGACCAGTACCAAATGTTGGGCCCATGCTCTTCACTTCCCTTCTCTCTGGCTATTGACCCCTCCAGTTCTTGCTGCCTTTTTGACTCTCAGTGGATGAACAAGTACATGTGTGTGTGTGCGCGCACACATACACAGAATGTAAAAATGCACAATAGGATGCCTGCAGAGGGAAAAATCAAGGCCCAGAAGATTCCATAGTGGTTGTAGGAAGAGCTATATGGATCTATCTATTGTCTTCAAAAACAGGCTTCATTGAGCCCCTTTAAAACCTTTCAGATCTAGCAGCAGATGGAGGTCTCAACCCAATCCTACTTCTTGAAAGAAAAATGTTAACTTCTGCTGCTACAAAATTATGCTAATAATGTCATCTTTCTCTCTGGATTGTTTTGATAATGAACA
>NW_021890380.1:0-649 GCF_006229205.1 Suricata suricatta
CAACATCCCCAACAATGGTGTCTCCAAAGTGAAGGTGGTGTAAAATTCTTCAGGAAAAAAAAAAAGCAAAACCAAGATCAACTTTTCTAACTGCCTGCCCCTCACATACAGCACAGAGAAGAGGGGGGCTGGTCTTCTCCCGACCACCCAGTGGCCCCCCCATCCCAGTGTTGCAGTTGTAATCTTGGCAGTCTTGAGCAAACACGAAACCAGGTAAAACATGGGCCATGGTTCTAGTTGTTCTTCAAGATTAGAAGTGAAACACAAACCATCCTCTCTATCCTTGTGATAGTGGGGCCAAGCTAGTCATGTACGTGTTACCACAAAGAGAAGTGGATCATAAAGTTAAGTTTCAGGCAGCAATTCCAGCCATTGCAGGCAGGGTTTCTCAGACCTGCTGTCTCGGGCCTGCAAAGTTCCTCCTATACTAAAGCATCATGGATCTAGGAAAATGAGGTAGAGAATGTAGTGTTCCCAAAATACACTTCTCCTTTTCTGCTGTCCTTGCCCTCATCTTACATCTTTTGGAACAATGCTCTATGGAACACCTGTGGGGAAAACAGACTATATTCTATGACTGCGACTACAAGGTCCTAGGAGTCAGACAGGAAGCTTGGAGGGTAATAACAAGGTCAGTAAGTGGGGTCTA
>NW_021890381.1:0-649 GCF_006229205.1 Suricata suricatta
GGTGCGCGGCGCCCACAGTTCAGTACTCGGTCCCCATCACGGAGGTGCTCGCGCCCCTGCGCCCCCCACCCCGGGACGAATGCGGAGTCAGGACGGGACATCGCGGCCCGGCCTTTGCTTTCCTTCTTTGTAAACAGGGTCCGGTTCTCCTCGACAAGGGGCCACAGGCCCCCTGGGACAGTCGCGTGTAAAAGCCGCGCATCCCTTAACGGGAGGCGCCTGTTGTCACAGCAAGTGGGGCGGGGCCTCAGGGACACTGCTGGCTTCCTGCGGACCAGAGCTCCGCCCACAGTCATTGGCCTTCCCTCCCCCTCGCCCCTGTCTGCATGGACGCGCCCCCCAGGCCTGGGAAGCTGGGAGAAGGGGTCTGCCAGCCCCGCAGTGTGCTCCCCGGGCTGGACTGGCCGGAGGGGAATCCGCAGAACCTCGGTCCTCGGGAGGCACGCTGTCCTCGGAGGGAAGCCCAGGGGCTCTTCGTGAGTTCTTTCCAGAAATCTCCGCAGGTCTTCGTAGCCTCAATGCTCATCTTCCCTCTGTGCATAACACGAGCTGACAAGGTGTCTGTGGGCAGGGAAGGGGGCACCGGCTCCAGGTGCCAAGCCCCTCCCCTGCCTGCTGGCCGCACACCACCCCTGCCCTGTATGACCTC
>NW_021890382.1:0-649 GCF_006229205.1 Suricata suricatta
AGAACTTTAAAGATTAGACACTTCCCTAGAACTCATCCCACACTTACTAAATAAGCATACCTATGGGCAGGGCCAAAAAGAACGCATGCTCCCAAAGCTCTCAGAGTGAATCTGACTCATAAGCGAAGTGAAGAACTAGAGGCTGAAATTTAGTCATCTTAATATCCTAAGACACTTAGAACAAGGCCTAGTATACAGTAAGAGCTCAATAAATGCTTAGTGAACAGATAAACAAGCTGATAAATACAATTCCTTTGAAACAAGGATAAAATAAACATGGAGGGAAAATGAACTGACAAAAACATATATTAAGTTCATTGAGCTACAATTCATCCTTTATAGATCTCTCTTAGAAAATTCAATTTAATCAATGGCAATTACCTTCTATGCTATCAATAATAGCTCAGCAGTATGTAACTTATAATTAATTCTTTTTAAAAGTTTATTTATTTTGAGAGTGAGAAAGAGCATGAGTGTGCACAGAGCCTGTGTGAGAGGGTTCAAGCCCCATGTTGGGCTCTGCCCCAGAAGTGTGGAGCCTGCTGAGGATTCACTCTCTCCCTCTCTCTACTCCTCCCCCACTCACATGCATGCACGCTCCTTCTCTCTCTCTCAAAAATAAACATTAAAAAAAGTAAATAAAATAATA
>NW_021890383.1:0-649 GCF_006229205.1 Suricata suricatta
TTCATCAAATTTTTAAACTTTCACTCTTTGAATAGTCATTTGAAGACAATGAAAAGAGAAATATCTGAAATATATGAGAAAAAAAGATTTGTAAATCAGATATCCAACAAAAGAAAATCTTAAATACATAAAGAACTCTTGAAACTCAACAAAATAAAAGAAATGAGCAATTCAATTAAAAAATGGCAACACGTATGAACAGACATTTAACCAGAGGATATACAGATGGTAAATAAGCACATGAAAATATATTCAACATCATTAACCATCAGGGAAATGCATATTAAAACCACAATGAAATATTACTACACACCTGTCAGAATGGCTAAAAAACATTGGTAGCCCCATTGTTGGTTAAAATATGGATGAAGTGGATAACTACATGATGAATTGAGTGCCACAACCACTCTGGAAAATGATTTGGCAGTCTCTTAAAAAGTAAACATGCAACAGCATACGGACCAGCAATTGTATCCTTGAGTATTTATCTTAAAGAAATGAAAACACGTTCGTATAAAAACCTGTGCACAAATATTCAAAGCAACTTTTATTTTTAATAGCCAAAAATTAGAATCAGCCCAAATGTCCTTTAACAGTTGTTAAAGAAAATTGATAAACTTCTAGTCAAATGAGTCAGGGGGAAAAAAAA
>NW_021890384.1:0-649 GCF_006229205.1 Suricata suricatta
TTGCCCCCAGTCGAACTGGGTTGGGATAAGAAGAGCCAAGACTCACCTTGGGACTCTTGACCATCTGGTGCATTTCCCACCTCCATGCCCCACGGATGGGAATATTGGTGTGTACATGAGTATGAGTGTGTGCAGACAGAACCGCTGTGCCCCTACTTCCCCAACCACCTCCCATAATAAATCAATTCTAGCTGTATTTCAAGGTTATACCTGAGTCCATTTTGTACCTCCCTCCATTTTCACCTTTTGTTTAGTTACAAGCATAGCATTTCTTTACAGGCTCTTTTAAGAAGCAAAGGTAAGCCTGAGAAAATCAAAATACTGCACAGCCATTAAAATTAATGATAAAGAATATTTAGCCACATGGGAAAATTTCCACAATGTACTGCTAGGCAAAAAGGTTTCCATACAGCATGTACACTAGCCACATTAGCCACATTTTGTTAATACACATACATGTATACACACAGAGAAGGCTAAAGGCATGCATCAAAAAGCAAACACTGGTTATTTCCATATGGTGGGATTATAAGGAGTTTTTGTTTCTCTCTTTTTCTATTTTTTAAAGACTCCTGGAGATTTATACAATGACAACGTATTACTTCTGTAATCGAAATCATTATTTCAAATGTAAGGCAAACTGCAGCGG
>NW_021890385.1:0-649 GCF_006229205.1 Suricata suricatta
ACGAACGGTAGATTTGTCATATGTCCTGTTGCTCCCAGCCCATGCTTGTTTCTTGCTGTCATCAATTATGTTATTGTGTGTAATCACCATCTTCTTCCCTGGGTTTTATATATCCACACCCTTTGCCACATGACTTCCAGGACTGATTCCGGTGAGCGGAGTACATTTCTTCCAGAAGTGATTCCAGTAGGCGGGATATATTATCAGGCTTGGCTGGGTGACTTGCTTTGGCCAATGTGATGTGAAGGGGTGTGACTTTTCTGCCATGTCGGAGCAGAAGCCTTCAAAGATATTGCATCGTTTGGCTTGGCCCCTTGCCTTCCTGCCTTTTGCAGCAAGAAGGGCATGTCCCGGCTGGTGGCTGCTCCTACAGCTTCAGGCCTGGTGGGAGAAGACACGTGGAGCAGAGTGGGGTAGAAATGCAGCCGAGCTGCAAACCTGAGTGCAAGAAATAAAGCTCGTTGTTGGGAGCCACTGAGATTTTGGGGGAGGTTTTTTGTTTTTTGTGGGTTTTTTTGTTTTGTTTTTGTTTTTGTTTTGCTATGGAAAAATACTAATACATTGGGTCTGTAGTAAGCTAAGAAGTGTCCATCTTCTGAGGCAAACTTTCTTCATGGGCAGCATCGAAACAACTTCCAGCTCCCTCCCG
>NW_021890386.1:0-649 GCF_006229205.1 Suricata suricatta
AGCCTGGAGCCTGCTTCCGGTTCTGTGTCTCCTTCTCTCTCTGCCCCTCCCCCTCTCATGCTCTTTCTCTGTATCAAAAATAAATAAAACATTAAAAAAATAAAAAAAATAAAATCCCCTCTCCGATGGCAGAGGTCGCGGGGTTGGTTGGGGCTGATGAGAGGCCGCGTGCCCGGCGTGAGAGGACTGCCCGGAAGCCCCTCCTGTTGGAGTGTTTTTTGCAAGTAGGAGCTCTGCGGGCTTTGGAAGCAAAATGGAGTGAATTCTTGCCTGTCTGCATGTTTGAAGGAAGAGGCTCTACTTTGAGGGGCCCCCTTCTGTGCCACAGCACATCCTTTGGGTCCAAAAGTCATTCAGCCTCCACGGCCGTTCAGCCTCCGCGGTCGTTCAGCCTCCGCGGCCGTTCAGCCTCCGCAAGTTAGAGGCTCAGTCAGACAGGACTACAGCACACCTCATGTTCCAAAGGTCCTCTGTCTGCCGGTTGTTTGTCCAATGTTCATTTTTGAGCACTTACTGTGAATCCAAAACTAGGCTAGGAATAGAGCACGAACAAAATTAAACATGTCTTTGCCTTCGCAGTCAATTTTTTCAAAAGGCCTCACAAATAAAATGTGGTAGACGCCACAAATAGGTGTTCATAGCACATGCA